>NW_028289153.1:300000-547500 GCF_059628265.1 Tinamus guttatus | reverse complement strand
TCGAGGCGCCGCTCGGCAGAAGCAGCGCCGTGAATCCCGAAGCAGAGGCGGCGCGGGGCTCCGCTCGAGCCGCCCGGCTCCGCTCGACCCGCCCGGCTCCGGAGCCTCCTCCCGGGAGCGCTGCGGGGCGCCGCCGCCTGCCCAGCACCGCGCGGGCCGTCCCGCCGCGGCGACGTCCCCGGAGCAGGAGCATCTTGTGAGCGGATCCTCTGGGGAGGAGGGAAGGAGCCTCCGCCAGGGCGGAGGAATCGCTGTTCCCACACGGAATTGCGGGAAGCCGGGCGCGGTGCGTGAGGCGGCCAGGGCTGTGCGGCCCTCCCTGCTCCGAGGCCGCAGCTCTCTGCCCCGCACGTTCCTGCTCCGAGCGCAGGCTCCCGCGGCCGGAGACGGCACCTGTTTGAACTCCTTTTCTTGGGAAGGCCGGAGCCTGACGTTGGCTGCAGCCCCAGCACCCTCTGTGCGGCAGGGCCCGGTGCTTTGCCGTCACCTTGTCTTTGTGGGTGGTTTTACGGAGCTCTTGCTGGTGCCGCCATCCTGGTGCCGCCGTCCTGGTGCCGCCGTCCTGGTGCCGCTGTCCTGGCACCGCCGCGCTGCCCCGCGTCCTGGCGCTGCCGTCCTGGCCCTGCCATCCTGGCACCGCTGTCCCGGCGCTGCCGTCCTGGCACCGCCGTCCTGGCCCTGCCGTCCTGGCGCTGCCGTCCTGGCCCTGCCGTCCTGGCGCTGTTGCCCTGTTGCTGCCATCCTGGCACCGCCATCCTGGCCCTGCCGTCCTGGCACCGCTGTGCTGGCCCTGCCGTCCTGACCCTGCCCTCCTGGTGCCGCCGTCCTGGCCCTGCTGTCCTGGTGCTGTTGCCCTGTTGCTGCCATCCTGGCGCTGCCGTCCTGGCCCTGCCGTCCTGGCGCTGCAGCCGCGCGGGCTGCGGCGCCGCTGCCTCCCTGCGCGCGGCTCCTCCCGGGGCTCCCCGGCCGCTCTCCGCAGCGGCACCTTGGTGTCCTCTGGCGTCTGCTCTAAATATAGAGCCTCTCTCCACACCTGTCTCCAAACCGCTCGCTCCTCTCCATCCATCAGCTGCGATCCCTGGTGCCTCCTTGACGGCTCCATTAAACACACACTCCGCAGCGGCTATATTTAGAAGGCAGGAAGAGAAGGAGCCTTTGGGCTGTGGACAGCCCATAAATCCAGCTCCCTTCATGAAATCACCATTCTTTTATGTGGAATGAGATCGATAGAGGTGTTCGCAGATGAGGCATAAATGACTGTGGGAGGGAGGCAGGTGGTGCAGGGAGCGGAGACGGGATGCTGGCGAGGAGGGAGGGGATGAAGGATGAAGGGGACGTTGTGGAGGCCTCCACGAGCGCGTGGGAGGGCGATGGCAGCAGAGGGAGGTGCGTGTCTGGCGCGGGGCGCGTTGTGGCTGCCGCAGCCGCGGGCCCCGGCGCAGCCACGCGGGGATCACGGAGCGCGCCCGCGCGGAGGGCGTCCCCGCGGCGCGGCGCGGCTCAACGTGTCCCCGGCCTCCCCGGCCGTGTCCCCTGCGCCGTCTCCTCTCACCACCCCTCTCGGCACGTCCGTGTCAGGCTGCAGAGGGCTGCGGTGCCAGCTCTGGCACAGGGTTCTGCTGCGCTGCCGGCGGCCAAGTCCAGGCCAAGTCCAGGCCAAGTCCAGGGTTAGGAGCCAAGAACCTCCTGCTTCTGAGGAGGCTTCTGAGCAGGAGCAGCAGCCAGGGCAGAGCACTCGGGGTGGAAGGCCTGGCTGCTGCTCCTGTTAAAGCTTCGTGGTGTTTGCGGTGCTGATCAGCCCTCAACAGCTCCGTTTCTTGCTGCGATTCGACCTCCTGTCAGTAGACCTGACTCCTTGGTTCCTCGGGGCAGTTTCTCTCAGGATAGCGGGGACGGAGCTTGGAGGAAGAGCAGCGAAGCAGGAGCCTCCGGTCCGCGCTGTGCCCGCCTGCGGCTCCAGGAACGCCGCCTCCGGACTCGGTAAAGCCTCCGTGAGCACCGGGCCCTGCTGCGTCCTTGGCCCGGGGCCAGGATGAGCTGCCGTGCACCACGTTCCCTGGGCACTGAGAATGCTGGGCCCGCGCAGACCGCGCGGCCGGGCCGTACCGCGGCACCACGCTGCCCGACACGGTGGGACCGCGGCACCACGCTGCCCGACACGGTGTACTGCGTCACCACGCTGCTGTACCGCAGCACCAGGCTGCCCAACACGGCTGTACTGTGTCACCACGCTGCCCAACACGGCGGGACCGTGTCCCTACACCATGCGGCCAGGCTGTACTGCGTCACCACGCTGCCCGGCTGGGCTGTAGCATGTCCCCACGCTGCCCAACATGGTTGTACCGTGTCCCTACACCGCGCGGCCGGGCTGTACCGCGTCACCACGCTGCCCAACACGGCGGTACCGTGTCCCCACAGCACACGGCGCTTGCCCCACGCTCTCCCTTGCGTTTGCAGCCTGCTGGGTCCCCCTGCACTTGCGTCGGCCTGGGGTCCCCCACCACAGCCCAGGGTCCCCCACCAGGGCGGGCGTCATGGCCGTCACCGTGGCCGTCACCGCGGCCGTCACCGCCGGTGGCAGCGCCCCTGCACGGGGCTCCCTCGCCCTCCCGTGCCCCCGGCGTGGCGGTGGCCCTGGCTGCGGCCATGGCTGCAACACGCTGCTGCCCTGGGGAGCTGCGCCTTGGCGCTCGCTGGGACGGGGCAGTTCGGACCGGGCCACAGGGCTCGTCAGGCCAGATCAATTTGGGACGGGCTGGTTCGGGTCGGGCCGGTTCAGGTCGGGCTGCGGGGCTCATCGGGTCGGGCTGGTTTGGGCCAGGCCGGGCCACCGCACTTGCTGGGACTGGCTGGGCCGGGTCGCGGCGGTTGTTGGGACTGGCCGGTTTGGGCCGGGCCGGGCCACGGCGCTTGCTGGGACTGGCCGGTTCGGGCCGGTTCGGGCCGGGCCGCGGCGCTCGAGGCCGAGGCGGCGCCGCAGTGCAGCGCGGGCGCCCTCTGGCGGCAGCGCGCGGGGCCGCGGCGTGTCGGGCCGGGACCGGCCCCAGGGAGCGACGGGGACGGGACGGGGACGGGGACGGGGACGGGGTGCAGCTCCCCGGGGTGCAGCTCCTCGGGGTTCAGCACGGCGGCTCCTCGGGGCTCTGCCTCGCTCGGGCTGTGGCGCGAGGCCGGGGCGGCCTGTCCAGCGCTGCCTCAGGCTGCTGGGGTCAGCGCGGCCCCGTGGTCCTGCTGGGGCTCCTCCTGCTCCTCCTCTAGTCCCAGGCATTTTTACATCCCGAGGGGGATGTTGGCTCCTGTGAGCGCGGCCTGAAATTCCTGACACACCGAGTTGGGAAAGCGGCGAGCGCTGGAGAGGTGGCACCTCCTGGTTTTCCTTCCTCGTAGCTCCAGCCCCTGGAGCGCACGGGCTGCCTTGCCCGGGGCTGTCGCCGTCTCCTCTCTTGGACCCGTGTCACTGTGGCTTGAGACACGTGGGATTCACCGGCCACAAGGATAAGGGAGAGGAATGTGACGGCTGCCCCGGCACACGGAGGAGGTTTTGGCCTTGCCTGGGATTGATTCTCATCTGCGGCTTTTCGGGGTGTTTTGATGAGATTTGAGACCGTGTGGGTTAAGCTCTGTGGTTTCAAAGCACCGGTGAGGAGATGTCACGTTCACAGAGCGCTTTGCGTATGAATATGCATGGGGATGATGGCAGCAGCACGTGCGTGCGCGCCGACGCGCTGGTTCCTGCACCGTGAGCGCCGGCGCGTCCGGCCCGGCGCGGGCAGTGCGTGTCGGCGCCCAGCCCGGTGACGTCTCTCCTCTCTTGCAGAGACCAGGGAGGACAGGACGAAGCGGCTCTTCAGACATTACACCGTGGGCTCCTACGACAATTTCACCTCTCACAGGTAAGCGCCACGTTCTTCCTTGTGCTGCCAGTGGTTTTGTTCCGTGCGGTAGTGTCTCCTTTTCCTGGCGGAGCAGCATGTGTTGCATTAATGTTGTGGGAAGGAGGCTTTCCGGGTTGCTTTGGTCAATTCAGCTGTGGTCTGACCTGCAAGTCCAAGGCGAGAGCTGCTAGGGTGAAATGTTGCAGCTGGACGGGGCAGTGTGGCTCACGTCTTGGTCTAGGGGTGAAGGTTTTGGAACGGGACAGGCCGGGGTCGTGACGATGACGTGTTGTTCCGGCCCGGGGAGGTCCGGGTGCTCCGGGGGGAGCAGCACTCTTGGTGGCTGCAGCTGCAGAGCTGCAGCTTCGCTCCGGAGGGGAGAGAGGCAGGCGCTGCGCGGGATGGCGTGAAAGCAGCCGTCCCTGCAGCGCGGGGTGTGCGGGTCAGCGGTGCGGGTCAGCACGACGCAGTGGTACGGGTCTGCCCCATGCAGCGGTGCGGGTCAGCACGGTGCAGCGGTGCGGGTCAGCACGACGCAGCGGTGCGGGTCTGCCCCGTGCAGCGGTGCGGGTCTGCCCCATGCAGCGGTGCGGGTCTGCATCATGCAGCGGTGCGGGGTCTGCATCATGCAGCGGTGCGGGTCTGCACGGGTCAGCCGTGCGGGTCTGCACGGTGCAGCGGTGCGGGTCTGCACAGTGCAGCGGTGCGGGTCTGCACGGGTCAGCAGTGCGGGTCTGCGTGACGCAGCGGTGCGGGTCTGCATCATGCAGCGGTTCAGGTCTGCACAATGCAGCGGTGCGGGTCTGCACGGTGCAGCGGTGCGGGTCTGCACGGTGCAGCGGTGCGGGTCTGCCCCATGCAGCAGTGCGGGTCGCACGACGTGCGCATGGAGACCTGTCCCTGCGGGGAGCGCTGCCGTCAGCGCAGCGGTGGGTCCGGATTCCCGGTGGGAGCAGGGCCGGTGCCGCCGCTCCCTGCGTGCTCGTTGGCACGTGGCGCTGCTGCACGTGTGCGCAGAGGAGCCGCCCTCCTGCTCGGGGACCCTGTGGAAACCGGGCTTCTCTGGTGCGTTTGAGGGATCAACGCAGGGCTGATATAGTCTGTGATTGCTGTCAGACCTCAGTACTCCTAACAATTATTGGTCATTAGGGTAATTAAAGGGACATTATTGCTTATGACATGACAGGAGCAAACTTTACAAGACCTCGATGTCCCCGGTTATCCTGGGCTCTTTCAGCGGATCGACAAAACACCAGGTTCCGTTTGTGCTGTGCCGCTTGCTGCAGGTCGGAGCCCTTCGTATTCGGTGTGATGGATATAACTTCAGTTTTCAAAAGCTCTGAGGTGCTTCTTCAAAGGCTGTTTATGTTCCTAACTGGTCATGGGATGAAAGAGAAAATCTTACTATGAATCAGAAAGCAGTAAAGAGGAAAAACAAAGGGAAAAGAGTCAATTTGCATCATGACAAGATGCTACCAGAAATTCACAGAGGGCCTGTGCTGGGGTCACTGGTTGAGGGTTGTTCTTAGTCTTGAAAAGGGCAGAAAAAGGGTCAAATTTACAGATGACTCAAGATTTAGTTCTTCAGCAAGTCAAGAGTAGGTGGTGGGATGGCGTCAGCTCCGGAAGGAAACGGTGTGACAGGAAAATGGATTTATTTAGGTGAATGCGAGGTGACACGCACGGAAAAGAACATTCTGTGGTACTGCTGCCTCTGGGGGGGTTCAAGCCTTCGTAATTGCTCAGGGATGAAGACCTGGTGTCCTCGTGGTGTCACGGTGGAAACACTGTGTTTAGTGGGGAGGAATTTCAAACCAAGCGGGAGCGGGGCTGGAACTGCGAGGAAAGCTGCCGTGGAGCGGGGGGTGAGAGGGACCCCCGGAGCTGGACGTGATCCCAGCCGCCAGCGAGGGACAGGAGCGAGGGGCGAGGAATGAGGAGGGAGGAATGAGGAGCAAGGGATGAGGAGGGAGGAGTGAGAGCAAACGAGGGATGTGCAGCGAGGAGCAAGGGATGAGGAACGAGGGACGAGGAGTGAGGAGGGAGGGACGAGGAGGGAGGGACGAGGAGGGAGGGATGAGGAGGGAGGAACGAGCAAACGAGGGACGTGCAGCGAGGAGCAAGGGATGAGGAACGAGGGACGAGGAGTGAGGAGTGAGGGACGAGGAGGGAGGGACGAGGAGGGAGGAACGAGGTTGTCAGCAGCCCCAGCACGTCGGGGCCGGACGGAGGGAGGCCGAGGCCGAAGGCTGCAGGGAGCCAGCGGGGTCTGAGCGCCCTGGGCTCGGGCCGCAGCGGCAGCAGCCGCGACGCGGGGCCGCGCGCTCAGCAGGGCCGTCCATGGCAGGGCCGCGCGCTCGGTGTCGGTGTCACCGCGCTCGGTGTCGGTGTCGCCGCGCTGCCCCGTGCAGGGACAAGATCTGCGCCCAGATAAACAGCTCAGCCCTTCTCCAGCCCAGAGCTGCGGACCTAAATTGGAGTGTTGGAATTATTAGGAAGGGGAAAAACAAGAGGGAAGGGAAGCTTCGTGTCCTTGTAAATCTGTACTGCGCCCGCAGCTCAAGAACGGGGTGCTGCCTTGGTCACATACACTTAAAAGGGAGGACTTGAATAACTGCAGAGGAAACCGAAAAGGGTGCTCGAAAGCATGAAAGATCTTCCATAAGAGGCAAAACTAAACAGGCTGGAAGTCTCTGTGCTGGGAAGTGATGGTGAATGCGGAGGGGGTCGCTGGTGTCCGCGGATGGGAGATGGGAGCAGGGGAACGGCCCGGGGCAGTCGGTTCCCGTCGCGGTGTGAGGGGACAGCAGGAGCAGGGGAGCTGCGACCACGTGTCCTGTGTGGAGGGAGCGGGACAGGGAGCGCGGCTGGGCACGGGGAGACGAGCGGGAGAGGGGCTGGGAGCAGGAAAAGGGGCTGGGAGCGGGAGAGGGGCTGGGAGCAGGGATTGGGGCTGGGAGCAGAGCAGGGATTGGGGCTGGGAGCAGGGATTGGAGCTGGGAGCAGGAGAGGGGCTGGGAGCAGAGCAGGGATTGGGGCTGGGAGCAGAGCAGGGATTGGAGCTGGGATCAGGGATTGGGGCTGGGAGCAGAGCAGGGAGAGCGGGCACAGGGCACAGCTCGGCGCTGAGCGCGGTGGCCGGCGCTGCCGGGGGATCCCGGGAGCAGAGCAGGACTCGGGGCAGGTGTCGGAACCTCCCTGGAACGTTAGTCCTGCCTGCAGCAATTCACTGCTCGGCCTTCCTGAGCCGGAGGCACCGGCTTCGTGTTTAATAGCCCTTAATGGATCTTTATTCCATTAATTTGCCCAGTGACAGGTAGCTCGAGTGCTTTCTCTCTCTCCTGAAACGGAAAGAGCTGGGATTGGCAGGGCAGGGGATGCTGAGGGGCAGTGACGGTGCCGCAGAGCGCCGTGTTTGGGTCTCTCCCTCCTGTGCCAAAATACCTGGAGGTTTCATAAACACCCAAACGGTGCCCGTTGCGAGGCTGCTCCGAAGCAGAGCTGGGTAACCCCGGCCCCAGGGCAGTCACAGATGGAGCAAAGAGCTGCCCTTTCCCCTGCGTTCCCGAGGCCTCGTCGGCCATCCCAAAGCCGGAGCGGCTCCGGCTCTCCTTCTGCCGGGGGGGCAGCGCCGTGGCGAGCGGCACCGGGACATGGGCCGGCTCTTAAAACCGGGCACCGGGGGCGACTGCCCCGTCCCGCGGGAGACTCCCCATCCCGGGAGAGACTCCCCATCCCGGGAGAGACACCCCATCCCAGGAGAGACGCCCCATCCCGGGTCAGACGCCCCATCCCGGGTCAGACGCCTCTTCCCGGGTCAGACGCCCCATCCCAGGTCAGACACCCCATCCCGGGTCAGACGCCCCATCCCGGATCAGACGCCTCTTCCCGGGTCAGACTCCCCATCCCGGATCAGACGCCTCTTCCCGGGTCAGACTCCCCATCCCGGGTCAGACACCCCATCCCGGGTCAGACGCCCCATCCCGGGTCAGACACCCCATCCCGGGTCAGACGCCCCATCCCAGGTCAGACACCCCATCCCAGGTCAGACACCCCATCCCGGGTCAGACGCCCCATCCTGGGATCAGACGCCTCTTCCTGGGTCAGACACCCCATCCCGGGTCAGACGCCCCATCCGCGGGCGGCCGCCCCGTCCCGTGTTCCAGCCGGGCTCCCGCTCCTGCTCCCGCTCCCGGCCCGCGCGGGCGGCCGGGCTCCCCCGTGCTGGGAGCGGGGGGTGTCCCCGGCGGGAGGCCAGGCGGGATCCCCAGGCAGGAATCCCCTGGAGATGGTGTCGGGAATGTGGAGCGCCTTGGTTGGAGGAGCCTGGCTCAGCAGCGGGAGCAGAGCGGGAGGTTCTCCCTGTTCTTCACAACGTTGGACATTCGCACTGCAGGTCCCTGCGGAGCAGAGGGGCAGGAGCCTCCCGAGCTGCCAACCCGCAGAGCAGGCGGGTTGCAGTGAACGCGGGAGGGCGCGAGTTCCCTCATCCCTCACTGCGCCGGAGGCCTCTGATGTGGGAGAAAATTGACATAATGACAGTGTTGAAGGAACAACTTAAAAATACTTGAGAAAATTGCCCGGAAGTGACTTGAACTTTCTGGGAAGGCCTTAGAAATAGCAGCAGGTTTGAGCGGCGGCCTGTGAAACGGAGCAGGGAACAGTGCTCACGTGGTCCAATAGCAGGTTTGGCTGGGATAAATGATTTACTTTTTGGCTTTTTCCTTAAAAGGTAAAAAAAAAAATCCTACCTCTATATAAGGATGAAGACCCGAGAGGCTCCGGGCTGGGCTCTAGTGTGGGGTCTCCCTGGCCACGGGATCGGCCTCCCGGGAGGCAGCACCGGGATCCGTGCGGGCGGCGCTGGGACAGGGTGTCCCATCCATGGAGCGGCTCCGGAGCAGCATTGGGACAGGGTGTCCCATCCATGGAGCGGCTCCGGAGCAGCATTGGGACAGGGTGTCCCGTCCATGGAGCGGCTCAAGGGCGGTGCTGGGACAGGGTGTCCCATCCATGGAGCAGCTCCGGAGCGGTGCTGGGACAGGGGGTCCCATCCATGGAGCGGCTCAAGGGCGGTGCTGGGACAGGGTGTCCCATCCATGGAGCGGCTCTGGAGCGGCGCTGAGACAGGGTGTCCCATCCATGGAGCGGCTCCAGGGAGGCCCCAGGACAGGGTGTCCCATCCATGGAGCGGCTCAAGGGCGGCACTGGGACAGGGTGTCCCATCCATGGAGCAGCTCTGGGGAGGCGCCGGGACAGGGTGTCCCATCCATGGAGCGGCTCTGGGGAGGCGCCGGGACAGGGGGTCCCATCCATGGAGCGGCTCCGGAGCGGTGCTGGGACAGGGGGTCCCATCCATGGAGCGGCTCAAGGGCGGCGCTGGGACAGGGTGTCCCATCCATGGAGCGGCTCCGGAGCGGCGCTGGGACAGGGTGTCCCGTCCATGGAGCGGCTCAAGGGCAGCGCTGGGACAGGGTGTCCCATCCATGGAGCGGCTCCGGAGCGGTGCTGGGACAGGGGGTCCCATCCATGGAGCGGCTCAAGGGCGGCGCTGGGACAGGGTGTCCCGTCCATGGAGCGGCTCCGGAGCGGTGCTGGGACAGGGTGTCCCGTCCATGGAGCGGCTCCAGGGAGGCGCTGGGACAGGGTGTCCCATCCATGGAGCGGCTCAAGGGCGGCGCTGGGACAGGGTGTCCCATCCATGGAGCGGCTCCGGAGCGGTGCTGGGACAGGGTGTCCCGTCCATGGAGCGGCTCCGGAGCGGCGCTGGGACAGGGTGTCCCGTCCATGGAGCGGCTCCAGGGAGGCCCCAGGACAGGGTGTCCCATCCATGGAGCGGCTCAAGGGCGGCGCTGGGACAGGGTGTCCCATCCATGGAGCGGCTCCAGGGAGGCCCCGGGACAGGGTGTCCCATCCATGGAGCGGCTCCAGAGCGGCGCTGGGACAGGGTGTCCCGTCCATGGAGCGGCCCGGGGAGGTGCCAGGACATCACTGGGACAGGGTGTCCCATCCATGGAGCGGCTCAAGGGCGGCGCCGGGACAGGGTGTCCCATCCATGGAGCGGCTCCGGAGCAGCGTTGGGACAGGGTGTCCCATCCATGGAGCGGCTCCAGGGAGGCCCCAGGACAGGGTGTCCCATCCATGGAGCGGCTCAAGGGCGGCGCTGGGACAGGGTGTCCCATCCATGGAGCGGCTCCAGGGAGGCCCCGGGACAGGGTGTCCCATCCATGGAGCGGCTCCAGAGCGGCGCTGGGACAGGGTGTCCCGTCCATGGAGCGGCCCGGGGAGGTGCCAGGACATCACTGGGACAGGGTGTCCCATCCATGGAGCGGCTCAAGGGCGGCGCCGGGACAGGGTGTCCCATCCATGGAGCGGCTCCGGAGCAGCGTTGGGACAGGGTGTCCCATCCATGGAGCGGCTCCAGAGCGGCGCTGGGACAGGGTGTCCCGTCCATGGAGCGGCTCCGGGGCGGCTCCGGAGCGGTGCTGGGACAGGGTGTCCCATCCATGGAGCGGCTCCGGGGCGGCACTGGGACAGGGTGTCCCATCCATGGAGCGGCTCCGGAGCGGCAGGAATGCCGGAGCCGCCCTGGAGACCCCCAGGCCTGCGGGCAGCAGGAGAGGAGCAGGGAGAGCCCGGCCGGTTGTGGTCGGGAAGAGGCAGCCACAGGGGAATTCACTAAGCTGGTGGGCGATGTTAAGGAGATTAAAGCCGATTGAAATTAACTCAATATAAAATTAAGCACCCACATTCTGCACGGCACAGCTGGGCAGTAGAAGAATTGGGAGCAATAGATAATTCAGGATTGTGTTTTTATTCAATCACAGGGATTAGCTGAGCAGGGAGAGGGATTATGTTGGCGAGGATTCCCCGGCCATCTGGAGGGGGCTCCCTGCAGAGGAGGGGAGCGCGACGCGGCCCCCGGGCACGGGCAGCTCCGGGCCCCTGTGGATGCTCCTATGGAGGGAGCCCTGAGGCTCCGGACCCCTGTGGATGCTCCTATGGAGGGAGTCCGGAGGCTCCGGGTCCAGGGGATGCTCCTATGGAGGGAGCCCGGAGGCTCCGGGTCCAGGGGATGCTCCTATGGAGGGAGTCCGGAGGCTCCGGGTCCGGGGGATGCTCCTATGGAGGGAGTCCGGAGGCTCCAGGTCCAGGGGATGCTCCTATGGAGGGAGTCCGGAGGCTCCGGATCCGGGGGATGCTCCTATGGAGGGAGTCCGGAGGCTCCTGGCCCCACGTCCTGCCCGGGCGGCACCGCGTGGTGCCAGCGTGGCCTGTGGCCTGCGCGGCTGGAGGGACTGCAGCCTCTCGGGGCCGTGTCGGGCTAGCCCGGCCTGGAGGGAAGGTTTTCCCGCGTGTCCTATGGCCGTTCCCCGTGCGCAGTGCGTGTCGCCGCCCCGTCCCATCGCAGCGGCGCCGGGACGCCCTGGGCTCCCCGCTCCGCTTCCCTCCCGCGGGTTGAACAGGGCCGGTTCCGCAGCGCCTCCGGCCTCGCGTCCAGCCCTGCCGCCGGCCGGGAAGGAATCCGGAGCAGCGGTGATGGGCGCAGAGCCTGCACATCGGGGGACTGCGCCAGGAACCTGCGGTTTCTCCTTTCCCTGGCACGCGGAGGAGCCGTGCCGCTGTTTTCCCTGCGTACCTTTGCTCTAGGGCTTCCCTGGCGTTCTTTGCTCTGGATCCTGTTGGAGATTCGTGGTCCTTGGTGCGCTCAGCGCCGCTCCTCTGCCATTCCAGGCGCTCCTGCTTCCGTCCGCTCCATCCTTGGCACCTCCTCTGCTCATTGATCGGTGCCGTAATGTGGAGGAATGTTTAGACTCGGAGCTGCTTTCCACATCGCCCTTGCTAAAAGGAGCAATTCTGCATTTCCCCACGCTGTCCTCGGTGGGGGTGGCCCTGCAGCAGCTTTCCTTATGCTTTTACATTGCACAGCTTGTTTGCCAGTGAATCCTGCCTCCCCAGCGCATTTGTGCGTGGCTGTCCCTGCAGCGTGCAGGACTGGCTGCAGCCTGCAGGGCTGTCACTGCAGCGTGGGCACTGGTGCAGCCTGCAGGGCTGTCACTGCAACATGCAGCACTGGCTGCAGCCTGCAGGGCTGTCACTGCAGTGTGGGCACTGGTGCATCCTGCAGGGCCCTGCAGGGCTGTCACTGCAGCGTGGGCACTGGTGCATCCTGCAGGGCCCTGTTCCTGCAGGGCTGTCACTGCAGCGTGGGCACTGGTGCAGCCTGCAGGGCCCTGTTCCTGCAGGGCTGTCACTGCAGCATGCAGCACTGGTGCATCCCGCAGGGCTCCTGCTCCTGCGGCCCGGCCAGCGGCTCACGGGGCCGCCCGGGTCGTCCCGGCCCTTCCGCCCGGCCGGACCACGGGCAGGTCCTGGCAGGAGCTCCCGGGAACGCCCTGGGAACGCCGGAGTTGCGGCCGTGTCCACGCTGCGGGTCTCCCTGTGCACCGGAGCCTTGGCCGACGCCGGCACAAAAAATAGGTTTTGTCACAGCAATCCCGTGGAGCTGGGGGAAGGTAATTGGGCTGGTGCAACCTTTATTTCTATAGCAACAAAGGAGTAGAGGGAGAAAATGAAATCTCTTCTTGAAAAGGCTTTGATAATCACAGTTGTCGTGTTAAAGTGCCTTCAAAATCGTGTTTTAAAATCCTTTGGTGGGCACTGTCTGTTGGAACCACTTACCCCTCACGGAGAGTTTTAGGAACATGAAATGGCACAGGGTGGTTCCCCGACCCCTTCCCTTGATCCTCCTTGGCCTTGGCAGCCGGGAGCAGCACGAGGCTCTCTGGGCTTTGTGGCCTGTTTGGACCAGGGGAATGAGGACTAACACGGTGAAATGGCTAAGGGAAGCGCAGCGGCTCTGCTGCCAACGGCCCCGTGCAGCTCTGGGGCTGCTCGTGACCCGCAAGCAGCCTCTGAACGGGGGGTCTGCTTTGCTCTTTACAGATGTATGCAGGAAAACAGATCTGAAAAGCCTCGTGAAAGGTTTGGTGTGAAATATTGCACTCAGATTTTTGAGTCCTGTGGGTCTTTGTCAGAAAATAGCAGCTGATAACACAGGTAGGATGTTAGGAAGCAGGAAATAAATAGAAAGTCCTTTAAAATGGCGTTGCCCTTCTGTACAGCTTGTGGCTTGTCTTTCTCTTGAAAAGTGCTCGAATTGTGGTTCAGCCATCTGAAAAAACAGAACTGGAAACAATTCAGAGGAAAGTGCCGCAGTTTGTGCGAGCACGGCCCGTGCCTCGTCCAAGGAGACGTTGAATAGGCTGGGGCTCTTCAGCGTGCAGAGCAGGTACCCGAGAACGGTGTGATGGAGTTTTCTGGATTCCTGAGTAGGCAAGGAGATGGGAATGGGGAACAATGGTTGCTTCTCAGCACAAAAGGATGAGGTGGCACTCGCTGGAATTATCAAGCAGCAAGATTAAAATAAAACAAAGTACTTTGTCACACAGCAAGTGATTAAACTGTAGAATTTATTCCCACTACATGTTGTGGAGGCCAAAAATATAAATGCATTCCAAAGGGGGATACAAAATCTGTGGAGAGTAGATATAGTTGTGACCAGTAGATGCCATGGTCTGGGTGCAGGCGGGAGCGGAGGAGCCGGTCCCGGCGTGGCGAGGCCGGGGGCGCCGGGCGGGCGCTGCTGTCCCGGTGTCGCGGTCGCTGCCGTCCCGAGGCCGTTCCCGGTCCCGGAGGACGGGCCGAGCCGGCGGCGCCCGCGCTGCCCTGCGGGAGTGCAGGGACACGTCGGGTGACAGCGTCGCTCTGTGTGCGCGCGGGCTCTGTGGGTGAGTTCGGTCCAGCAGGACTCACTGTTAGCACAGAAATTCGCAGGCTGCAGAGGGGACGCCTCCTTCGTGCTGGGTGCAGGAAGGAAGTAGCTCTGAGCGTGGTCAGGCACCTTGGCAATGGAGGGCTTGTCTCTTTGAACGTTTCTTCGTGATCTTTCGCTTTCCTTCGTGTTTTCCTCTCTCAGACCAGTTCTTCAATGGGTTTTTGAACACCCTGTCTTCATACCCAAATCCGGTGTCTTGGAGCAGTGTGGGGGTGTTTTCTCCGACTCTGTGCTTGGTGTAATGGTTCAATCCCATCTACCGAATGAGGGAGAAGAGACCCTTGTCACCTGGTTTTGGGGTGAAATTCACCCTGTGTAACTGCAGGCAGTTCAGTACCGCTCTCCTGGCCTTGCCACCAAGCTCACCTTTATAATAAGCAATGGGAAAGGGGAACTTCCAGGGTGCAATTCATTTTCATCTAAACTAAATCTTCATCCTTCCATCAGCATCTTCCTTTCCACGGATAAGGAGGGGCAGAAAATGCCCTCCGTGAGTCACTGCACGTGCTCGGAGGCTGGATAAGAACCCAGAAGGATCTTGGCAGATAGAAAATGCTTAGGTGCAGTTCAGGAAGGGGAATACAAATTATCACAGGAGTCATCAGCTGTGCAAATGCAGGATGGAGAACAGCGGGTTCGGGAACATTCGTCCTGAGAGGTTCAGCACACAGAGCGACTCCTGAGAGGCCGTCAATAAGCAGGATCAAAGGGCTGCAGAGAAAGCAGAGGCATCGGGGTGTTCAAACAGAAGCCCCATAAACATGGGAAAGAGGGATTTTCCCCAGCTCAGCACTGGAAAAGGATGACGGGAGGAGCCGTGTGCTGTTGGGCCACCAAACGTTGTGAGGTGCATCCGGAGGACGCTCCATCGGGGGCCGGGTCCACGCGGAGGGGCACGAGGGGTGAGGAGGGCTCGGGACGAGCTGCTCTGCGCAGGGCTCGGGGCGAAGCCGCCGCCGCCTTCACCCACGGAGCCGGGCTGCGGCGTCGGAGCGAAGGGAGCGCGGGGTCCTCGGGTACCCCCGGAGCGAAGGGATCGTGGGGTCCTGGGGTACCCCCGGAGCGAAGGGAGCGTGGGGTCCTTGGGTACCCCCGGAGCGAAGGGAATGCGGGGTCCTTGAGCACAACCGGAGCGAAGGGAGCGCGGAGTCCTCGGGTACCCCCGGAGCGAAGGGAGCGCGGGGTCCTTGAGCACAACCGGAGCAAAGGGAGCGCGGGGTCCTGGGGTACCCCCGGAGCGAAGGGAGCGTGGGGTCCTTGAGCACAACCGGAGCGAAGGGAGCGTGGGGTCCTGGGGTACCCCCGGAGCGAAGGGAGCGTGGGGTCCTTGAGCACAACCGGAGTGAAGGGATCGTGGGGTCCTCGGGTACCCCCGGAGCGAAGGGAGCGTGGGGTCCTGGGGTACCCCCGGAGCGAAGGGAGCGTGGGGTCCTCGGGCACAACCGGAGCAAAGGGAGCGCGGGGTCCTTGAGCACAACCGGAGCGAAGGGATCGTGGGGTCCTGGGGTACCCCCGGAGCGAAGGGAGCGCGGGGTCCTTGAGCACAACCGGAGCAAAGGGAGCGCGGGGTCCTCGGGTGCCCCCGGAGCGAAGGGAGTGCGGGGTCCTTGAGCACAACCGGAGCGAAGGGAGCGTGGGGTCCTCGGGTACCCCCGGAGCGAAGGGAGCGCGGGGTCCTTGAGCACAACCGGAGCGAAGGGAGCGCGGGGTCCTCGGGTACCCCCGGAGCGAAGGGAGCGCGGGGTCCTTGAGCACAACCGGAGCAAAGGGAGCGCGGGGTCCTGGGGTACCCCCGGAGCGAAGGGAGTGCAGGGTCCTCGGGTACCCCCGGAGCGAAGGGAACACGGGGTCCTTGGGTACCCCCGGAGCGAAGGGAGTGCGGGGTCCTCGGGCACAACCGGAGCGAAGGGAACACGGGGTCCTCGGGTACCGTTGGAGCGAAGGCAGCGCGGGGTCCTCGGGCACAACCGGATCATTATAAACAAATGAGACTAAAAAGCAGTATCAAATATTCTTTTCTCCAGCATGTCCTCAGCTCAGAGCAGTTAAACAGGTAAGATTTCCCCAAAGTGTTTTCTGTTTTGATAGGATGTGAGTGAGAAGGGGCAGTTACGTTTAACTTGACTTCCTGGATACGACAGCCCGTTAAATTCTCCTGGATCTGGGGCTGGAGCACGAGGCCGGTGTCCGCACTGGGGTGTTATCCCCTTTGCAGGGCTCCGCGGCTCCGAAGACCTCCTGCTCCGGCAGGAGTTCCCGGCTCCATCTCCCCAGCTCGTGGCGAGCAGGAAGGAGGGTGAACGCCGCTGCTGGCGGCGCGATCGGGTCACCGGGTCCTCCCCGCGCAGCCCCTGGGCCTGGCCTGGCCCCCGCGGCGCTGCCCGTCCCCCCGCGGCGCTGCCCGTCCCGCCGGCCCCCCCGGCACCCCCGAGGACGGGGGAAGGAGGGAACGGGGCCGTCGGCGTCGCGGCTCCTCGAGCAGGAGAGCCGCTTCCCGCGGCCTCTTCCTCCCCGGATAACTGTGGAAGTCGAGTGGAAACCCGGCCTGAGCGCTGCTTCTGCGGGAGGCCAAGCAGGAGTCCAGCACGGCCTTGACTCGGTGTTCGTGCTTCATTACCGTCTCCAGTGGGAATTTGAGCCTTATTTCAAGGTTGAATTTCAAGGCCCTTGAGTCACATCTTGAAATTTGACTTGTTTTTTCCTCAACATTGTTTGATATTTCAAAAATATTGGAAGTATTTTTCCTTCTGTAAGTAGCTGTGTACAACAATGTGGATGTCTCTTGACTTCCTCTTGGTAGGAACAAATCAAGATCAAGTTTCACATTGTCAGACTCCTGCTCCTGCTCCTGCTCCTGTTTCTCATTGCTTTCACTCTGGAATGTTTCCCACGCCATCCTTGAAGGCAGTGCTGCCCGTTCCCATAAAGGCTGGTCCATGCACCCAGAGCCCAGAGCTCCTCCTGCTCCTGCTGGACCATTCCCGCAAGTCCAGAGGTTTTCCTTGCTTCGTGTTCCTGCAGCGAGAGCTGGAACGTGCCCTTCCCGGAGCTGCTGCCCTCAGGGAGTGTCTCCTATGAAGCAGAGCGTTGGACACCTCCCGTTGGACACCAACCCAGCGCGTTGGGTGTTGTGGAGCGGTTCACCTGGCTCCAGCGCTCCGTGCCGAGGAGCTGCCCTGGGTGCAGCCGATGTCTGTAATGCCGCCAACCCTCCAAACTGCACTAAATGGTTCTCTCTTGTTCCCTTTCTCGATCATATTTAGCATCTTGACAAGAGGCTTGATAGGATCTAACTTGCATCAGCCACACTAGAAAGTTTTCTTACTTTATCTTCCCGAAAAAGCATTCTGTTAATTTATTTGGGACTGGTGTCAGGCTGTTAGTTTGTAGTTCTCGTTTAAATTCTGGCAGTCCTTCCAAGCTTTGCAATTTCCCAGCTTTCCAGGATTCCTTAAATGCTGACATTTGCTCCTGGGATAGCTCCTTAGCCGTGTTCTCTAGGGCTCCTCGGTGTGACGCCTCCCGGCTCGGGGTTTTGCGGCGCTTTAACAGAGGGTCCTTGTGCGCTCCTGGGTGTGAGAAGGTTTCTGCTCCATCCGGAGCAGGGTCACATTGGCCGGCTTTGCTCCAGATTCAGAACCAAAGCAGTAACTGCTCATTTCCATCTTTTCTGCATTTTACCATCTGCCACAAAGCTGGTCTCTTCCTTGAGCCAGGTCTAACTTAGAGACTATTAAAAATACCTACTGAAACCTTGTTTGAAGTCTAACACACACCGTAAATGTCCTTGAAGGAGCTAGGGACTTCAAGAAAACTCTTGTGTCTGAAACACTTAGCAAGTGCATGAGTGTCTTTGCCCCACGTAACCCACGCGGATTCAGCACTAGGGAGCTTCGTGAAAGGAGATCCGGGCTCATTTCGTCTTTCCAGCCGAGGCAGCTGCTGTAGATGCTCTCTCGTACTCATTTCAGAGAAGAGGTAATTCTACTACAGGTTAGGTTTGGGGCATTCAAAACTATCTTTTGGCAAGTGTTTGTCGAGATCTTTTGTGTGCGCGAGTGGTGCCATAAGGAATTAAACGCAGGTGCCGTCGTGACCGGGGTGCGTTCCTGCAGCTCGGCTGCCTGCGGTTCCTCCCGGGAGAAACTTGTGGCTCCTGCTGAGGTGACAGAGACGGGATTCGAGTCCCTTGTGTCCGTCTGTGAGCAGAACGCTTTATAAGCAGGTTCTGATGCAGATGGTCCCGTGTAAAATACTGTGAGGAGCTGAGTGCTGAGAGCGGCTGCCCGGGGCAGACGTGGGGCTCTGCATGGGGCACTGCGTGGGGTGCTGCGTGGGGCGCTCTGCGTGGGACGCTGTGTGCGGTGCTGCGTGGGGCGCTCTGCATGGGGTGGTGCATGGGGTGCTCTGCGTGGGGCGCTGCGTGGGGCGCTGTGCGCGGGACGGCGTGCGGAGCTGGTGCTGCCCCGTGGAGCGGGTCTCCGTCCTCCACACAGCAGCCGGCGCCGTGCCGGGATGCCCAGCCCGGGTCACTGCTCCTCGCGCCTCCCCTGGATGTGGCCCCGGTGAATAAGGACACTTGGAACGTTTTGGTCCCAAGGACGGAGTAGAGGGCTGTGAACAGCAGGGCCTGGGCAGGAGGTGAACGCAGGGCCCCGCGGGGAGGGTCGGGTCCCTGGCGTCCGTCCCGGGGCCTCCTTGGCTGGCAGGGCTGGTTCGAGCCCCACAGGGAGGGTCGGGTCCCTGGGGTCCGTCCCGGGGCCTCCTTGGCTGGCAGGGCTGGTTCCTTCTCCGTCTCTGGGAGCTGCAGCAGCTCCAGGTGATGGAGATCCTCTCCTCCCTCCTCCGCCTGGGAGCAGGTTCCTGCTGCTGCTCTCGCCAGCGCTGGGGCCGGGCGGCTCCGAGGAGCCCGCCGGGGCCTCGCGGGGAGCGGAGCAGGCGGCTGGTTCCTGCGGGGGAGCCCGAGCTCCATCCGCACCTCCCGGAGCGCCAGGAGGACAGGCCGGGCCGCGGGGAGCTGCAGGGGCGGCCGGCGCCGTCCGGAGGGGACGGGGTCGGAGCCGTCTGGAGGGGACATGGACGGAGCCGTCCGGAGGGAGGGGACGCGGCCGGAGCCGTCCGGAGGGAGGGGACATGGACGGAGCCGTCCAGCCTCGGTCCCGCTGTGCCCACCCTGCCAACGGTGCAGCCGCCCTTGGAGCTCCAACAACAGCAGCAATCATGTCTTTGTTTTGTGGTTTCAATGGAGCTGGAGCCGGTTAATAGACATTCACCATGCTGACATCAGCTTCTCCGGGCGATGCTGAGGAAGGGAGGATTCATTCCAGATTGGTGCTGAGAGCTGGGCCTGGCATTCCACGCAAAGCGCCTCTAGGGAAGGCCAGACGGGGCCTCCGGAGGCCAAGGGAAAACTCAGTCACCAAGTGGGAATGTGGAAGCCTTGCTCGGAGGTGGTTTTAGTAATGGGACCTCTGGTGTTCTGGAGAACGGGCTTCATCCTCACGACGTGAAGCGCTGTGCTTGCACCAGGGGTCTGGTGGGGCTCGCGGCACGGGAAGGTTGAGCCTGAAAACCTTGGAGGCCGCTGAGCGGCGAGAGGAGGCGCCGCTCCCTGGTCGAGCCGGAGGGGAGCGGGAGCCGGACGCGGCCCGTGTCCCCGAGGGGAGCGCGGCAGCCGGGGAAGGCGCCGCGGCCGCGGGCGGGCAGGGGGGCTGCAGCTCCGGGCAGGGCCCCGCGGCGGGAGGGCGGCCCGGCACGGCACGGCACGGCACGGCCCTGCGTGGGGCCTCGGGGCAGCGGGAGCCCCGCAGCACACGTGGCCGGGCACGGAACGGCCCCATCGTGCTGTTAATGCGACATAACCGGGGTTTGAGCAGGAAAAGTCAACAAACAGTCATGAAACTTCCCTTCCACCCACCTCTCCATCTCCAGGATTGCACTTGCCGTGTCATCCGTTCCCGTCTATAAATAATGAGCTAAATCTGTCAGCAGCCGGCCTGAGCGCTCACCGTCCCCCGTGCAATCACCGGCTCCGCGTTGGTGAGCGACGCTGCAGGGCCCGAAGCCCTTCCCGACGGCCCCGCAGCCTCCGCTCCGCGCTCGCAGAGGGCGCCTTTGCCGAGGCCTCCGCGTGGAGGCTCCGAGCAGCGTCCGAGCCGCGTCGGCGCGGCAGGGCCGGGGCAGCGCCGCGGGGAGCTGCTCCCGTCCCGTCCCGGCGCCGTGCACCACGTCGCGTCGCGGCGCTGCCCGGGCGCTGGGCGCAGCCGTCTGCGGGCACCGACAGCAGCCGCGTGCGCGGCGGGAGCGACGCGCCGGCGAATCGCACTGGGCTGTGTAATTACTCTACGTGGGTGTAAATTACAACTCGGGCTGCAGGGCAGAAGAAAATCAGGCCATAAATCTGTCCCTTTTCCTTCATTCACCGGTTGTGCAGCGGCGGCTTCAAGGCAGTCGAGATTGTGGGTACGGTACTGCTGCTCATGAATGTTTTGTGAGGGTGATTTTACTTTAATGTTTGTTTTCTTAGGAATGTTAATTAGACTCTCAGACTGGTGTTTACTTCGCTTGCTTTAAAAAAAAAAAAAAGCCCTAATATTCTATTCCATAAGTTTCTGCTACATTTGCGTTTTATTTTTTCCTGGCTTTTCAGAAATAGTTGTTGGAGTTGTTATACATTTGCTGCTTCTTAAAAGGTGTAAATACACTTGACCTCGTGGTGCAAGTACCAGTTATCAAAGCGTCTCCATTCCCGTTGCTGTCGTGGGGTTTTCCGTGTTGTTTTATGAAGCGCTGCCTCCGTGAACACGTTGTCGCTTCCTCGTTGGTTGAGTGGACGTGGACGAGCGGCTCCCTGCGTGCCCGGGTTGCGGGGCCGGGCGCGCGGCGCCGCTGCCGGGGATGGACGCGGTGCTGCCGGGGCAGCCCCGGCGCTGGCGCCGCTCCTGGGGCCGCTGCGGACGGTCGGGAGCGGCTGGGGGTGACGTGGGACGCGGGGTCCCGGCAGGGTGGCCGGGCAGGGTGGCCGGGCAGGGTCACCTGCTGCCCGTGTGCGCGGGACGCGCCGTGTCGCGAGCAGCGCGGCGTCTCCGGTGCGTGGAGCGAGCGCGCCGGCCAGCTCCGCTCCGGACGGGGCCTTCCCGGCGGTGGTTGTGTCTGTCCCGGGCAGCCCTGCCCGCGCCGTGGTCGGGTTGTTCCGTCCTCTGTAGACCCCCCGTGGGCTCCGGGGGGTTCGTGGGTTGGGTTGTTCTGTCCTTTGCAGACCCCTGGTCGCTCGTAGGGGCAGGCGCATTGCTCGGCACGGCGCTGTCTCGGTCACTCGCTGGTCCTGCTCGGCACGGCACTGTCTCGGTCCTGCTCGGTGCTGTCTCCGTCACTTTCTGGTCATGCTCAGCACGGCCCTGTCTCGGTCCTGCTCCGCACGGCGCTGTCTCGGTCGCAGTGCCGGTCCTGCTCGACGCGGCGCTGTTTCGGTCCTGCTTGGCACGGCCCTGTCTCGGTCCTGCTCGGCGCTGTCTCGGTCGCTCGCTGGTCCTGCTCGACGTGGCGCTGTCTCGGTCCTGCTCGGCGCTGTCTCCGTCACTCGCTGGTCCTACTCGGCGCGGCGCTGTCTCGGTCCTGCTCCGCACGGCGCTGCCTCGGTCGCAGTGCCGGTCCTGCTCGGCGCGGCGCTGTCTCGGTCCTGCTTGGCACGGCATTGTCTCGGTTGCAGTGCCGGTCCTGCTCGGCACGGCGCTGTTTCGGTCCTGCTCGGCACGGCGCTGTCTCGGTCCTGCTCGGCGCTGTCTCGGTCGCTCCCTGGTCCCCGGCACAGCCGCAGCTCTGAGCTGGGCCCTCCTGAGCGGCAGCGCCAGCCCCCGTGGAGCGGACACGGGCTGCGGCGCCGGGTCGGGCTGGAGGTGCCTGGAGGCCCCGGCTCCATCGTTATCCCTGGCCGCTTTCCCCACGGGCCCTTCCGCTGTTGTCATGTTTCTGCTCAGGCTGGATCCAGGTGGTTTTCAGGGAAGCGTGTGCCGTTTCCAGGTGCTTTTCCTGGGTGACAGTATTCTTGAGGCTCTGGACAACCATCAGGTATCAGTATCCGCACAAAATTGAAGTAAATACGTTTCTGAACAGCTGCCCATAGGAGAGATTTGTTTTGCACCCGGAGTCCTTTGTACGCACATGTGACAGTAGCAAGGGAGGAGGGAAAGGGGAGGTGATAATTGTTTGCCAAAATTCAGTAAAACGCTGAGAAGTGGCTCGTGTCCCGTGATGCTTCCCATCCGAACTGCTCCGCTGGAGGTTCAAGAAGAGGCTCCCTGCACCCGCCGGGCCCGGAGCAGAGGAGCCCCCCGTGCCGGGTGCTGCTGTCGCTGGGGTCATGCAAACACGATTCAGCTGACGCTCCTGTACCCGTCACGTTGCAGCTTTGCAGAGCTGAGGGAATGAGAGAGCGCTGAAATGCATCTCTGTCACTAAGGTCAGTGCAAGCAGCTGATAAACCCAGGAGGCAGCCGAGTGAAGGAGGTGATTTACACGTGTTTTCTAGGCAGAGACCTGGACGTGAAACCAGCATGCAAGGTGTTACGGGAGAGTTGTTCCTGGGTGTTTGTGTTCTACAGAGAAATGACAAAATGTAATTGAGAGCCAGAGGCTGTAAGCACGAGGTTATTCTTAATTACCCTAAAAAAAGTTAATGATAATAATTATTACCAAGGAAATCTGTCAAACCCATGGAAAACAACTGCTGTATTGGAAGGAGATTCATGCAAATTATGGGATATCGCGAAGAAGACACGGAAATGTGAGTCCAGGAAGAAAATAGAGAGTCGGTGAGGGCGGCGGCGGTGAGACGATCCCGCGGGAGGGTTTGCCTTGGGCTGCGGCACCGCGAGCGCCGCTCTGCGCGGTGCGGGGAGACCCGCGGGATGGTGGAGAGAGCCGGGCGGCCAGGGAGGGATCGCGCTGCCGGGGCCGAGTCCTGCCCTGAAGAGACGGCGGGCGGCCCGGAGCCCCGAATCGGTGTCCGCTGCGAGCACGGAACCGCGGGGACAGCAGCGGAACCGCGGGGACAGTGGTAGAACTGCGGGGACAGCAGTGGAACCGCAGGACAGCAGCGGAACCGCGGGACAGCAGCGGAACCGCGGGACAGCAACGGAACTGCGGGGACAGCAGTGGAACCGCAGGACAGCAGCGGAACCGCGGGACAGCAGCGGAACCGCGGGACAGCAACGGAACTGCGGGGACAGCAGTGGAACCGCGGGGACAGCAGCGGAACCGCGGGACAGCAGCGGAACCGCGGGACAGCAACGGAACTGCGGGGACAGCAGCGGAACCGCGGGGACAGCAGTGGAACCGCGGGACAGCAGCGGAACCGCGGGACAGCAGCGGAACCGCGGGACAGCAGCGGAACCGCGGGACAGCAGCAGAACCGCGGGACAACAGCGGAACCGCGGGACAGCAGCGGAACTGCGGGACAGCAGCGGAACCGCGGGGACAGCAGCGGAACCGCGGGACAGCAGCGGAACCGCAGGACAGCAGCGGAACCGCGGGGACAGCAGCGGAACCGCGGGACAGCAGCGGAACCGCGGGGACAGCAGCGGAACCGTGGGGACAGCAGCGGAACCGCGGGACAACAGCGGAACCGCGGGACAGCAGCAGAACCGCGGGACAGCAGCGGAACCGCGGGACAGCAGCAGAACCGCGGGGACAGCAGCGGAACCGCAGGGACAGCAGCGGAACCGCGGGACAGCAGCAGAACCGCGGGACAGCAGTGGTACCGCGGGACAGCAGCAGAACCGCGGGACAGCAGTGGTACCGCGGGACAGCAGCGGAACCGCGGGACAGCAGCAGAACCACGGGACAGCAGCGGAACCGCGGGGACAGCAACGGAACCGCGGGACAGCAGTGGTACCGCGGGGACAGCAGCAGAACCACGGGACAGCAGTGGAACCGCGGGGACAGCGGCGGAACCGCGGGACAGCAGTGGTACCGCGGGACAGCAGCAGAACCGCGGGACAGCAGCAGAACCGCGGGGACAGCAGCGGAACCGCGGGACAGCGGCGGAACCACGGGACAGCGGCGGAACCGCGGGACAGCGGCGGAACCACGGGACAACAGCGGAACCGCGGGACAGCAGCGGAACCACGGGACAGCGGCGGAACCGCGGGACAGCAGCAGAACCGCGGGTCAGCAGCAGAAACGCAGGGTGGAACGAGAGAACCGCAGGGGGCAACGGCGGAACCACGTGGGTCAGTGGCAGAACCACAGGCTGGAGCAGCAGAACCGCAGTGGGCAGCGGCAGAACCACAGGGGGCAGCAGCAGAACCACAGGGGGCAGCAGCAGAACCAGGCGCGGGTCGGCGCCGGCCCTGCCCTGGTGACGCCGCGGGTGCTGCCTGGAGCGGGCCCTGGGCCCTGGGCTGAGCTGTGGGGCTTTTCTCTTCTGACACCAGGCTGCCTCAGGCGGGCACAATGATTAATGATATCACCAAGAACTTTAAAGGTCTCCCGTGACTCATCCCGTGAACCAGTTGATGACGGGATTGTGGTTGCACTAGAAGTCGTCCCTGCAGATTGCCAGCAGAGCAAGGGAGCAGCTGCAGGGGAGATCTTTGCATACATGGCATCTGTATTCTTAGAGAAATCAAGGAATTGTTCTTGGGCTGACAGAGAATTAGGGCTAAATTGATCAAATATTGACTTGCAGAAGCGCACCCGGTACCATGAAATCCCTTGTCTGTAAAGCAGCTTGGAAAAGCTGCAACAGCAGCGAGACCCTGCTGAGAAGGTCACTCCATCACCCTTGTTGCAATGTCTCGGCTGCCGAGTTTTGGACCTCGTTACAAAACGGGTGAAACGTTGTGGTTGTGCCCCTATGCAGCGCTGCCTCGACAAGAACGGGAAGCTGGACGGCTGCTCACGGAGCAGCGTGGGAAACACGGGACCTCCCATGCGGGCCGCGCGGTGCTGACCCACGGGCAGGTTGTGCTGAGCAAACGCACGTGCTGCTGTGTCCATCACCCCAGTTAGGGCTCACAGGCACCCGTTTCTACCGTTACTGTCATATCCTGTGGGTCTAAGGTCTTTCGAAATCTTTCAGAATCTCCAATCTTTCCTAGGGATCTGTTGGCTTGTTGAGGGTCGTTGTGGAAGGTGTGACCATGGCTAAGGGGCTGGATTTATCTTCCATGCAAACAGATGTGACTTGGAAGAAACAGGTCTGTTCCTTGGGCCACACAGCCATGAGCACCGTTAGACAACTCCAAGGCTGGAGACGATGCCGAGAGCACAGCACGAGCTCCCCGCGCAGCACACGGCACGGCCCGAGCACGCCAGCTCTCCGGAAAAGTCTGCCCAGGAAGACGGGTATCGGACGACTTTGAGGGAACTGCTGCGCCCCGGTACCGTATTTGCAAAACATTTGACTGAATAGTGCCCGTCTTGGGCTGCCGTTGCAGCGTGGCCGTTCCCTGTGTGAACAGACCAACCCTTCCGTCCGCTGGGGCTTCATCCTGCAGATCGTGAGTTCTCCTGTGTCAGCAGGAGCTCAACAGTGAGGAAGGAGAGAGCGCCTGCCTGCTTGGCATGGGGAAGAGGGAGACGAGTCAAAGAGGAAGCTGCTGCCCAGCAGTGGGATTGCTCTCAAGATTTCATCGCAAATCTTGCTATGTTCTTGAAGATGACCACAAATCTTGAAAACCCAACCCATGATAAACGTCTGGATTTGTCCATTCTCTCTGTCTGCAAAGAGGAGAAATTCATGTGATCTTGCTTCTAGCAGGACCTGCCTCACAGCAGATGCACTGTCAAGAAGCGGAGTGCCTGAGACGGGCAGCCAGGAAGAGCCCAAGGAAATGCCAACACACGTATGAGCTACGAGTTCATTGCGATCCGCAAGTGGAGCCGGTCAGTGTGAGCACTCATAGACGGTGACGCCTGCCGGAGTCACTCTGCCAGGTCGGCGTCCACATACTGGATGAATCAGATGTTGGGTGAGTCCCCAGATTTGTAGGAGAATTACTAAGGCTGCTATGACTGGAAAATCAATGGAAGTGTCTCTATGAGAAAGCACCAAAAGAACCAGTAGTTCGAGGAGCAAAGGAATAGCCTGTATTGATAAGCAAAACCGCAGTCAGCAGCGATGAAGCTGGTAAGCAGAGGGCTCAAGCTGTGTTTAGATAGGAGGCCTGGGCTCCGATAATGCCACAGTGTGAATGACTCATCGGCAGATCTGCATTCCGGTGACAGCGGGATGGTGACAAGGCACCGCACACCCGGAGCGAGGAAAGAAGAAGCAGTTGGCGGCAACCCTGCTAGGAGGTACAGAGGGTGAAGTGAGGAGGATTCAGGACGAGGATCTCGTCATCATAACCACTGGCACCTAAAGAGCCTAACTGTCAGTCCAGAATAGATTTGCTTTGTCAAACAAGGGGAAATCGGAAGACCACGAGAACGTAACATCTGACGTCCCTTGTACTCTGCTCGCACAAATGGTCTTGGCCAGTTACTTGGTAACTCATGTTTTGGCACTGCTGAGTATGTGGGTATGAGAATGTGAGTATATACAATCAGCTTCCCAAGAAAAGCCAAGTACAGGTGGCTCTTGGTCAGATGCGGAAGGCCTTTCCCGTTCTCCTGGGTAGGACCTGCATGAAGAGGGCTGTCCTTGTGAGGCCCCAGGACACCAGCTGTGCGTGTCACCGGCGCTGTGTTGGTCATTGCGTGTCACCGGTGCCGTGTTGGTCATTGTGTGTCACCAGCGCCGTGCTGGTCGTTGTGTGTCACCGGCGCCGTGTTGGTCACTGTGTGTCACCGGCACCGTGTTCATCATTGCGTGTCACCAGCGCGGTGTTGGTCATTGCGTGTCACCGGCGCGGTGTTCCTCGTTGCGTGTCACCAGCGCGGTGTTCATCATTGCGTGTCACCAGCGCGGTGTTGGTCATTGAGTGTCACCGGCGCCGTGTTCATCATTGCGTGTCACCGGCGCGGTGTTGGTCATTGCGTGTCACCGGCGCGGTGTTCCTCGTTGCGTGTCACCGGCGCGCGCTCCTGGATGGGACCGGCAGCCGTCCCGCGCGGTGCGTGCCGTGGTGGGGCGTCTTTCTTCTCCGCTCTGCAGAAACGCAGGCTCCGTTGGCGCTGCGGCGGGTGCAGGGCGCATGACTCCAGCCACAGGGGGCTTCCTGGTGTGTTCTCGCCATACGAGCCTGCTGGTCTTGCCGTTTCTGCCAAAAAGCTTGCAGAAATGTGACCGTTTGGACTCCACGGAGCCGTGTGTCTTTTCAAACTCACAAACTGGTTTTCTGTTAGAAAAGAGGTTGAGTAGCACCCTGTGTGCATAGCGCATACTGGACCTCCCCAGCACGGGCACGGAGCGCGGCAGAAAGCTGCCGTAGGCCTGGACTAGCAGAGCAGAGAAAAGGCTCCTCTGCCCTTCCCCTGCACAGAGCAGTCCCGGGTGACCAGGGAGGAGACTCAGGCGGGAGCATCAACGCGGTGGTGGCTCCTCAACACGCTCTGCCGCGCCGGGCGGCTTGTGCGGGAGAGATCCTGCATCGGAGCGGTGCCTTGGATGGGTAACCGCAGCGCTCCCCTTCCAGGAGCCTGCACGGCCTCTCCTCCATCCTGTGGACGTTTTGGCATCTGCAATATCTGGTGTCAGGAAGCTTTGTTCCATGTGTGTGACAAACACTGCTTGGTTTGAAGCTGTTACCTGCTAGATTCATCCGTCCTTGTGCTGGAGGAGGCGGTCGGGGTGGTCTGCTCTGGGGGGCCTCTGGCACCTCTCCTTTCGCCTGCTTCTGACACCCTTTTCTGAAAGAGGAGGGCTACAGGATGGGTGGCCACGTCCTGTGTGCCAGTGCAAGAATGGGTCTCTGTCTAATGCTTTTTTATTTGCTAATAATTCCTAACTTTATTTTCATGTCCATTGCAGGACTATGAGCTGCCATTTTTTTCATGAAACTACTTACCATATCCCCAAATTCTCAATCCTAATGGTAATGGTCAGCTCAGGGCCTGTCATTTTATGTATGAAGAGGGGATTGTTTTTTCCTGTGTATGTCGCCTTTTCTCCACCTTACCTTTCATCTCACACTTCAACCCCAGGCTTATAAGATCTTTCTACGGTTCCTCGCAGTGTTCTTCATCTTTGTTATCCTGAAAGAAAGTAGTGTTATTGTGCATTTCCATCAATGATCTGGGAGTAGGAGCTGGGTAGCTTGAGCCCGGGCACCGATCCCTGCGAGACTCCACTGCTGTGAAATCCAACCATTTATTTCTATTTCCTGCCTTTAACCTATGGAGAGTGCAAGGACCTTCCTTTTTATTGCATGGCTCCTTGGATTCCGTAGGAGCGTTTGGTGAAGAATCCTGCCAAATTCTTGTGGAAACCTGCGGAGGCCGCAGTTAAGGCTCTGTCACCAGATGCCTTGGACGTCTGCGTGTCCCAGCTCGGCTCTTTGGTCGCGCTCCCTGCCTGGATGTCCGCTCAGCCCGCGCTCTTCTCTGGAGGGATCTTGCTGGTCTCGGCACTGCGTTCTGGACGTTCGGCTCCAGTTTGGTGCAGGCTGCGGCGCGTGGCCCCTGCCCTGCTGCTGCTCCGCCGTGATGCTGGCGGGCCCGGGACCCTCAGCCTGGCCTCGAACCCTGTCCTCGTGCCTGTCCTTGAGCCCTGTCCTTGAACCCTGTCCTCAAGCCTGACCTCGAGTGTGTCCTCGAGCCATGTCCTCGTGCCTGTCCTTGAATCTGTCCTTGTGCCTGTCCTCGAGCCCTGTCCTCAAGGATGTCCTCGAACCTGTCCTCAAGCCCTGTCCTTGTGCCCTGTCCACGTGCCCTGTCCTTGTTCCTTTCCTCAAGCCCTGTCCTCTTCCCCTGTCCTCCTGCCTGTCTTCATGCCCAGTCCTCGTGCCTTTCCTTAAGCCCTGTCCCCGTGCCCTGTCCCTGTGCCCTGTCCCTGTGCCCTGTCCTCATGCCTCACCTCTTCCCCTGCCCTCCTGCCTGTCTTTGTGCCCTGTCCCTGTGCCCTGTCCCTGTGCCCTGTCCTCGAGCCTGTCCCTGTGCCCTGTCCCCATGCCCTGTCCTCGAGCCCTGTCCTTTCCCCTGCCCTCCCGCCTGTCCCTGTGCCCTGTGCCCGGCCGCTCTCCCGCAGCCCTTTGCTGCGAGCTCTGCTCTGCCGGCTGCTGCACGAAGAACTTCCCGCGTCCCGTCTGCTTCTGGGGATGGGGTCAGTCCTGTCGTGCTCCGGAATCTCTTCTGAAGACCCTTCAGCCTCGGGGGGCTCTGGTGTGGATGCAGCTCCACAATGCGAAAGCAAAGAAAAAGAATCGCAGTTAGTTTCTCTGTTGGGGCCTTTCCTTCTCCGAGTGCCGCTTTAACACCGTGACCGTCTGTCTCCCAGGGGTGTCCTCTCCCTATGGGCTTGAAGAGCGATTTATTATTGCTTTGGATGGCTGCTGCAAATTGTTCCACAGATTCCTTGTTGGCCCATCCTGTTGTGCTTTCACGTGTCTCCTGCTGGAGGCTGATTCTCCCTCTGTCCCTCGTTCGGACGCGTTCGGCTCTGTGGACGTTATCGCCATGGCCTTAATCACGTCCCCTCCTGCGGCTCCGCCGTGCCAGCTCCTCGGTGTTGGCGTGAACTTGTGTCTCAGCACGGTGTCCTTGCGTGGTCTCCATCTGTCTCACTTGGTGAGGATGGAATAAATCTGGAGAATTCAGGGTTTCTAGGTCTTGTTTTATTATTTATAGAAATATGCATTGTTCTTTGCTGATCGTGTACTGGGAAAAAACAGCCAGAATGTCCTTTAATCCCCTTGCACCGAAGCAAGGGGAGGCTTTAGCAGGTCTCGGCCCTGCTCCCGCGGCGCGAGGGCAGCGCTGGGAGCAGCAGCATTCCCGCAGCATTCCCACAGCATTCCCGCAGCATTCCCGCAGCATTCCCACAGCGTTCCTCTCCCTTGGACACGCGCGGGGTGGATCTCGGAGCTGGGGCCGGGAGCCGCTCCAGGACGTGTCCGAGCTCCGTCCCCGCGCGCTGGAATCGCCGCCCCGCTCCGTGTCCGGAGCCGCTCCTGGTGCGTCGCGTTGGCTGCCGCGTGCGGAGGGGGCTGATAGCGACTCCCGTCTGTCAGACCAGCTCCTTAGTCAGGGGATTAAAGCCGGGACAGACTTCCCAGCCCGGCGGCCACGCGGGCTGCGCTCCCGGGAGCTCCCCGGTCCTGCTCTCCGTGGGGGGATCCTTTGGCTCTGCCACATCCTGGCGCTGGAGCAAACTCCTTCCTCAGCATCGCTGCTGCTTTCAGGACGAGGCAGGGTGGATCTTGGGCTTTCTCACGCTTCTCATCCCCTTAGTGAGCTGTCTTATTTTGTGATGTGGTAGTTAACTCCTGATCAGCTTGGTTTGTGTCAATAAAATGCATCCAGTACGGAGGATATCCCGTGGGGACTGTCAATAGCTGAACCAAGATCCCGCTTTTCGGTGCCTTCCTTTGCTCCTCGTGGCTCTTTGCCACGTCTCGTGTTCAGGGTTTTCTGGCAGTCCCAGCCCGCGTTTCCTCCAAGATCCAGCAGTGCTGGTTCGGGTTTCAGCTGATGTCTGCAGCGCTGCTGCTGAAGGGAGGGTGGTTTCCAGCGCCGTGTCCCCCCGGGAATTCTGCTGCACTTCCTGATCTTCTTGTTGTGACTGGAAGGAGGTTTCCCCAGGAGGAAGAGTCGGTTTTGATGTTGCTGCTTTTGGCCTAGTTTAAAATCAGTGTCTGGGTTGTCTCCCTGTTGACAGAATTAAACGGGAAAAGATCCTGCTGGAATGCTTGGGATGGGCTGCAGGGACGAGGAAAGCCCCTTCCAGCTGCCTCCCGTGTCCCGGTAGCCGTTACCTTCGCGACGAAGCACCTTGGCCAGAGAGCTCACAGGGCTCCACAGGGTCCCCGTGTGGGGATACAGGCTCTGCAGGGTCCCTTCAGGGACACAGGGCTCCGCAGGGTCCCTGCAGGGTCACAGGCTCCGCAGGGTCCCTACATGGGGACACGGAGCTCCGCAGGGTCCCTGCAGGGTCACAGGCTCTGCAGGGTCCCTGTGCAGGGACACAGGGCTCTGCAGGGTCCCTGTGTGGGGTCACAGGGCTCTGCAGGGTCCCTATGCAGGAACACAGGGCTCCGCCGGGTCCCTGCAGGGTCACAGGGCTCCGCAGGGTCCGTGCATGGGGACATGGAGCTCTGCAGGGTCCTTGCAGGGTCACAGGCTCCGCTGGGTCCCTATGCAGGAACACAGGGCTCTGCAGGGTCCCTGTGGGGTCACAGGGCTCCAGACGGACACACGGGAGCTGCTCAGTGGCCCCCGGGCCGGGGCAGGAGCTGCTGCCGGCGCCGCGGGGCCACGTGCGGATCCGGAAGGGGAGCGCGTGGGACGGCCCGGCCTGGCGCTCCGCGGGCAGCGGCCCTGGCGTCCCGTCTCCGAGGGGCATCGCTCCGGGGCCGCGTGTGGATCTGGAAGGGGAGCGCGTGGGACGGCCCTGCCTGGCGCTCCGCGGGCACTAACCCTGGCGTCCCGGCTCCGAGGGGCATCGCTCCGGGGCCGCGCGCGAGACCATTCCTGCGCGTGCAGCCGAGCAGGGCTGGCTCCGCCGACGCGGCGCAGCAGTGACCGCGGCTGCGGGACCCGAGCGCAGCCTTTGTGACAGGAGCCCTCAACCGGACCCTGCCGTTCATGTCACCGCCGCAGCCGGGGCCACCTGAGCCTGGAGACTGCGCGAGAGAGGCTGAGCTGGACGCGACCGACCCGGACGATGGCTCCGGTCACCCTTCCTGCCCGCTCCATTGAGCCAGCCCGTCTCCACCTGCTCTTGTCTCTTCCCTTCCAGCTGTAGTTCCCTGCCTTTTCCCAGTCCCCTGGTACTTCTGAGACCATTTCTCCAGCGACAGCACCGCCTGAATCCGCATCTGCTCCTTCGACCTGCTCTTGTCCCCTCGGTTAGTTCTCCTGCAAATCTGCTTGCTCCCTATTGCAGCCTGAGCGTTGGTGAAACGTTGAACTTGCCCCACAACAGACCCTAATGATACATCCTTGTACATCCTTGCAGGGTGTCAGAGCGGCACCCGGGGTCGTTCCTGTTCCCCTGCTCCCTGTAGGAATGTCATGTGAGACCGTTCACGGTGTTCCGCTGGCGTCGGGATGTACAGCACGGCGCTGCCTTCCCTGCATCCGTGACGCTTATTGTGCTGAGACAGGAATGATGCTGATTTAGCACAACTGGTTCTTCCGAGCCCATGCTGCCTGCTAGTTACCGCTTTTCTTCTAGATGCTTTAAAAAAACTGTTGTTTTGTTAGTTCCAGGATTTCATGGGAATTAAAGATCAGTTACCTCATTTAATAATTCCTTGGATCTTTCCTCCCTCCTTTTTTAAAAGATGAGAGTTATATTTGCTCTTCTATTTTTCCCTCCCAAATCACCTGGATTGCCTCCCGTGTTATGGAGCTTTCCCAGGACAGTCCATCACGGCTCCAGGCTTCCTGACCCGGTTCAAACGCCGTTCTCTTCCTTTGTGTCACCGATTCCATCGTGTCCACTGATTTGTGTATTCCTTTGCCGGTTATATGTGCGGAACAGTAATCTGATAACGAACTCAAGGTACTATTTTCCAGTGGCCATCATAACTTCATTAGTGTATCACAATATAAAGTCCTTAACCTTACTCTGTTATTTTAAAATTAACTAACTAACTTCTAACTATCACTTCTCAATTGAAAGTTCCCATTTTTATTTAGACAAAAATAAAGAAACTGGTTATGTATTTTTTCAGCATGACGCTATCCTGGATCTTTGCTGACCCTCCTTCATCTCCTTCCCCACCTGGTTTCTGTGGTTTCTTGCACAGTTCTTGTCGCTCTGCTTCCCCATCCTTCTCCTTCAACAGGGTTTGGGATTTGGAATTCCGCTCCGTATGCGCGTCCGTGCGCAGCGCTCAGGAGACGCACGGGGTTGGCAGGGTTGGTCCTGCGTGTGCCTGGCGCTGCCGCCCTGGAGCCGGCGCCACGCGCGGAGCCGCGTCCCCGGTGTCACCAACCCTCGTGGCCGGGACGGGACGCTCCGTGTGGAGCCGCGTCCCCGGTGTCACCGACCCTCGTGGCCGGGACGCTCCATGTGGAGCCGCGTCCCTGGTGTCACCAACCCTCGTGGCCGGGACGGGACGCTCCGTGCGGAGCCGCGTCCCCGGTGTCACCGACCCTCGTGGCCGGGACGGGACGCTCCGTGCGGAGCCACGTCCCCAGTGTCACCAACCCTCGTGGCTCGGATGCTCCGTGCGGAGCCGCGTCCCCTGCCCGGTGTCACCGACCCTCGTGGCCGGGATGGGACGCTCCGTGCGGAGCCACGTCCCCGGTGTCACCGACCCTCGTGGCCGGGATGGGACGCTCCGTGTGGAGCCGCGTCCCCAATGTCACCAACCCTCATGGCTCGGATGCTCTGTGCGGAGCCACGTCCCCTGCCCGGTGTCACCAACCCCTGCCCATGGCCCGGGTGCTCCCGGCAGGAGCCCCTCGAGCGCTTCCGCGGCAGCAGGACCCGTCGCTCCCGGTGTCGTCGGGGATTCTGCTCCTTAGGAAGGTGAACGCGTCCACTGAGTTCTGCTCTCGCCCCTTATGAACCTGAAGGTTTTTAGGTGCCTATGGATTTAGATGGCAACAAGAGAAGGGAATTCGGGTTGTGGAGGAGCTTAAACGGGAAGCGGTCTTAGGAGATCTTGCAAATCTGTCTTCAAACAAGTCTCAAAGGGGGAAGGAGGGAGCCAAAGCAAATACATACCCATTATTTCTAAAAATCCCACATGAGGCTCTGTGTGAATACTTGCGGAGTTTCCAGAGACCACAACGAGCACGTTGGGGAATTTTCCTAGTGCTTCTGACTAGCTTTGAATTTCAACTCGAAGTGCTTCTTGCCAGTTTATTTTGTAGGAGGAATAATTCCGAGGTGCTGGAAAGAATCAAGTATTCTTTTTGCAGAATAACTTTTGGTAAGAGCAGCAGTAGGTTGTTCTTATTTAAAGGTCTACATTATTGCAGGAAATCTTGGCAGTTGAGGATTGGTGGGTGAAATTATAGAGAAAGACAGAGATAAAGAGCGAACGAGAATATAAGCAGTTTTATCAAGAGATTCTTTGATTTGTCATCTGGATGAACCGCCACCATAGGTCCTATGGGAAGAATTACAGTCATTATCATGGATTTCTCACTTCCTCATTGGCAAACTAATCATAGCAGGACTAATTGAGCGCTTTAGCCCACCATCAGGTAAAATAAAAATCCTGATTTTTGGAGTGACGTTTGTTTCGCTCCTCTCTCTTTCTCTTGCACACACGTGTGCACACGTGGCAGGATCTGCTCTTGGAATAGGGTTACGGTCTGACACGAAGCATCTGCTGAAGAGTGGCTGAAGGTGCCCTGGGAACGGGACATCCCTGCGGATGTCGGGGGTCCCTGGTCTGCGGGGGCGTCCACGCGGGCTCCGGCTCCGCTCCGGAGCGAGGGTGGACACGGCGGCTCCGGCCCTGCTCCGGAGCGAGGGCGGACGCGGGGGCTCCGGCCCTGCTCCGGAGCGAGGGTGGACGCGGGGGCTCCGGCTCCGCTCAGGAGCGAGGGTGGACGCGGGGGCTCCGGCCCTGCTCCGGAGCGAGGGCAGACGCGGGGGCTCCGGCCCTGCTCCGGAGCGAGGGTGGACACGGCGGCTCCGGCCCTGCTCCGGAGCGAGGGCGGACGCGGGGGCTCCGGCTCCGGCTCCACTCCGGAGCGAGGGCGGACGCGGGGGCTCCGGCTCCGGCCCTGCTCCGGAGCGAGGGCGGACGCGGGCGCCGCTGCCTGGCCCTGGCCGTGCAGGGAGGGCTGCGCCGGGGCCTGGGCTGCTCCTTCCCGCAGCGCCTGGGCAGGGAGGGCCCCTCCGTGGCAGGGAGGGTTTGGCGCGTTGAGGAGCGCGTGCACAGGCAGCTCTGCTTTGGAAAGATCCGGGATGGGTGGAAAATGCCCCACGAAGGGAGGGCTGCGTGACGGCAGCGCTGCCTTTAGAGCAGCTCACATCGCTGCGCTCAGATTATTCCACGTCTACATATCCTATTGCATGAAGCCCGTGGCTGTCTAGATACACTCATGATTCTGTGCAGAAGGATATCCAAAATTACAGCGCCAAGTCAAAGCGAGATATCAGGGAAGACCTAGAAATTCGGAGCTGTGTCCTTTGATTTCAGAGGAAGCTGTTTGCCTTCCTGCATGGCTGCAAGGAGCGCGGCGGCGCCGCAGCCCCTGCACGTGCAGCACCCGCGGCTGCTGCTGCAGCAGGGGCTGGAGGGAGCCCCGGCCCCAGGCCCTGCGGTGCTGATCCGGCACTGGCAGAACCAGGGGACTCGTGACCGGCAAAGGGATTTGGTGCCTTTAAGCACAGGGCACTGGCCCATGAGGCCCGGGCTGGGCAGGAGGGAGGAGCTGCGTCCCTTCGGATGCTAATCCGCCCGGAGCTGCATCCCTTTGGATGCTAATCCCTCTTGCAAAGGAAGGCAGGAGGGGGTTGCCCAGGCCCCTGCAGCAGTAAAAGGAGCTCCTGGAGCGGGGCCCCGTGGGCAGGCAGGGCCCGGTGCAGGCGGGACGCGCGCCCGCATGCAACAGCAGCCGCAGCAGCCGCAGCAGCAGCAGCCGCCACAGCAGCAGCAGCGGCAGCAGCGGCAGCAACACGGCACGTGCCGGGCTGCTCGTACCGCAGTGCATGAGGCCGCCGCAGGCAGCGGCCGGGCTCACAGGCACCCGGGCGAGCGGGGCTGCCGGGAGAACCCCTGGCGCCGCGGGACGTCCCATCCGCTCGCCCTGGGGCTCCCCGCGCACGGGGTCCTGCAAGAGCAGAGCCCAGCTCTGCTAAACCGGTGCAATGAGACACATCCCCGTCCCCTCCCGCATCCAGAGCCCGGCTCTGCTAAACCGGCACAATGAGACACATCCCTGTCCCCTCCTGCATCCAGAGCCCGGCTCTGCTAAACCGGCACAATGAGACACGTCCCCGTCCTCTCCCGCATCCGGAGCCCGTTCCCTAGCAACGGGGGGGTGCCAGCGGATGGGAGCGTTGGGATGAGGATGTGAACTCTCCCTCCCAGGAAAGCCGGCGCCGCGGCTCCCTCCCGCTCCGGGGCTCCCTCCCTGGCGGCGGGAGGCGCCGGGGAAGCCTCGCGGAGCCCTCCCCGATGGCCACGCGGCGGCCGCCCCCCGCGCCGCCCCTGCCCGGCCGCCCCGCGCGCCGCGTCCGCGCCCCGCGCGTCCTTTGAGGCGCCCGGCGGGATCCGCAGGCTCCGCGCGGGCGATGCCGGCAGCCGGGGGCCGCCCACGCGCGGAGGGGAAGTAGCTCCCGGCGCGGGCGCGGGAGGGAGGGCGGCCGCCGGCGCCCCGGTCCTCCCCGAGATGAGACGCTCGCTCGGAAGAGGTCTCCTTGTCACAGGCACAAAGGCCGCCTCCGCCCGGCAGCATGGTGCTGAAATCTAACCCCAGCATCATTCTCTTGTGCTCTTTCCTGCCCAGTGACTACATCATTGAGGAGAAGACGGCCGTGCTGCAGAAGAGGGAGCATGAGGGATTCGGGTTTGTGTTGCGAGGGGCCAAAGGTAAGGGCTGCTTCTTTCGCCGGGGCCGGGCCGGGGAGGGGAAGCAGCTGCTCTCGGCTCGCTGCTCGCGCTCAGGACCCCGATTCCCCCGGCAGCGGCAGCCCCGGTGCTGGGGGCTCCCTCCCGCCGGGCTCTGGTCCTGGCTCCGTGTGCCGGGCAGAAAATGCCACTCGTGGCACCGGTTGCACGCTCCGGGGTTCTGCTCGTGGAGATGCTGGGTTTGAGCCCTGCGTTTGTGAGCGTGCACGTCGGCTGCTTCGCTGGGCGCACAGAGCACATTGCTCCGTGCTGGGTGCGGATCCAAGCCCCGCTGTGGCTCTTTCTCCTTCCACAGGCTTCCATGTGCCGTGTGGCGCGGCCGGGGGAGCCGGGGTCCTGCAGCCACGGCACGGGGACGGGCTGGGGGGCACCGATCCCGCGGCTCTCCCTGCGCCTTGACCCCGTCCGCGAGGAGCCCGTGCCGGGGCCGCCGTCACCGCGCGCCCATGCGCCCGGCGGGGTTTGCGCCGTGTCGCTGCGGGGGCTCCCGCTGCGGGAACGCGCTGTTTGCTGCCGCGAGGGCCGGGGGGAGCGGAGCGGAGGGGCTCGTGTCCCGCGGGGACGCGCGGCGGCTCCGGCAGGGCCAGGCCGGGAAGGCGCCGCGGAGCCGCGCGGGGCTGCGAGGGGAGCGTCGCCGCACGCTGCCGGCTCTGCCCCTTCCCGGGCCGCGGCTCCCTAACGCGGCCGTGCTCCCCCGGGGAGGCTCCGTGCGGGTCCCCGGGGAGGCTCCGTGCGGGTCCCCCGGGGAGGCTCCGTGCGGGTCCCCGTGGCCCCTGCCGTGCCCGTCCCGCGGGGACGCGCCGCGCGGGGCCGTGTTGGTGTCCCGGCAGGATACGGCCGCCGTCTCGCTCCTTCCCGCGGGGTTCCCACGCGTGTTCGCCCCGCGCCGCGCGGCGCAGAGGAGAACCCAGCGCTCAAGATGGCAGCGCGCGGGGATCCATGGCGAGCCGCCCCGCGGTGCCGTCCCCCTGTCCCCGCGGCTCCTTTGTGCGCGGGCTGCGGAGCGCGGGAGGCGGCACCGGAGCCGAGAATCGGAGCTGAGCCGAGCCGTGCTAAACCGTGCTGTGCTGAGCCGTGCGGGGCCATGCTGAGGAAAGCTGAGCTGTGCTGTGCTGTGTGGAGCCGAGCTGGGCTGGGCTGGGCTGAGCCATATGGAGCCATGCTGAGCCGAGCCGAGCTGTGCTAAACCGAGCTGTGCTGTGTGGAGCCGAGCTGGGCTGGGCTGGGCTGAGCCATATGGAGCCATGCTGAGCCGAGCCGAGCCGTGCTAAACCGAGCTGTGCTGTGTGGAGCCGAGCTGGGCTGGGCTGTGCTGTGCTAGGCTGAGCCATGCGGAGCCATGCTGAGCCGAGCTGTGCTGTGTGGAGCTGAGCTGTGCTGGGCTGGGCTGTGCCAAGCCTTGCGGAGCCATACAGAGCTGTGCTAAACCGAGCTGTGCTGTGCGGAGCCGAGCTGAGCTGGGCTGGGCTGTGCTGTGCTAGGCTGAGCCATGCGGAGCCATACGGAGCTGTGCTAAACCGTGCTGTGCTGTGCGGAGCCGAGCTGTGCTATGCTGTGCTGGGCTGTGCTGTGCTAGGCTGAGCCATGCGGAGCCATGCTGAGCCGAGCCGAGCTGTGCTAAACCGTACTGTGCTGTGCGGAGCCGAGCGGTGCTGTGCTGAGCTCTGCTGTGCTGTGCTAAACCGTGCTGTGCTGTGCGGAGCTGAGCTGTGCTGTGCTGTGCTGGGCTGTGCTGTGATAGGCTGAGCCATGCGGAGCCGTGCTGAGCCGAGCGAAGCCGGACTGGGCTGGGCTGGGCTGGATTGAGCTGAGCTGAGCTCGGCTGTGCTGAGCTGAGCTGAGCTGGGCTGGACTGAGCTGGGCTGGGCTGAGCTGGACTGAGGTGTGCCAAGCCGGGCTGAACCGAGCTGAACTGTGCTGGGCTGGGCTGAGCTGGGCTGAGCTGGGCTGAGCTGGACTGAGCTGGGCTGAACTGTACTAGGCTGGGCTGAGCTGGGCTGGATTGAGCTGAGCTTGGCTGTGCTGTGCTGGGCTGGCTGGGCTGGACTGAGCCGTGCCAAGCCGTGCCAAGCTGTGCTGAGCTGAGCTGGGAAGAGCCATGCCAAGCTAGGCTGGGCTGGGCTGAACTGTGCTGTGCTGGGCTGAGCCGTGCCAAGCCATGCCAAGCTGGGCTGAGCTGTGCTGGACTGAGTTGTGCCAAGCTGTGCTGAGCTGGGCTGAGCTGTGCTGGGCTGAGCTGTGCCGAGCCGTGCTAAGCTGTGCTGAGCTGGGCTGAGCCGTGCCAAGCTGTGCTGGGCTGAGCTGTGCCGAGCCATGCCAAGCTGTGCTGAGCTGGGCTGAGCCGGGCCAAGCCGTGCTGAGCTGAGCCGGGCTGAGCCGTGCCAAGCCGTGCCAAGCTGTGCTGAGCTGGGCTGAGCCGTGCCAAGCTGTGCTGGGCTGAGCTGTGCCGAGCCGTGCCAAGCCGTGCTGAGCTGAGCCGGGCTGAGGGGTACCCAGCCCCGGCAGTGGGCCAGGCGAGCGGCGCCCTCGGGGCAGCCCCTGCACCGCGGGGAGCCGCGAAACCCCCGTCCTCGGCCCAGCGTCAGGTCCCCCCTCGGGCGCCGCTCCGGGCTGCGGTGCCGGCGCTGCCCGCGGGGACGCGGCGCCCGGGCGCAGCGGAGGCGGCTCCTGGTCCCTGCGGCAGCGCTCGGCACAGACGGGCAGCCCTTCCCTCAACACCGCGGAGGGGAGCGGGGAGCGGGTGCAGTCACTGACCCCTCTGTGTCCGGAGGGACCATCCCTGCCCTCCGCCTGCACGGGTGGGAGACCCGTGCTCACAGTGCCAAGAAATGGTATTTCTTGCCTTAAAAGTCCCGCATTGACCAGGATTGGGTACAAAGTGAGGTGGTCGCAGCTGATCCAGCGGCTGCATCTCGCAGAGGCCCCGTCAGCAGAGCCTTGGGCAGAGGGCTGTTCTCACGGGTCCTTGGTGCCGTTGGCATCCCATGGTGGTGGGTCCTGCAGGGTGCGTGAAGGACACCCAGCCCCTGGGCTGCGTGAGGGCTCTACAGCTTCTGGAATGGCAAAATCTTACCAATAGTGTGAGTTAAAGAAGGGCAGGTTGCTGCAGGGGCAGGAGCTTCTCACTGACTCCTTAACCTGGGCAGAACCTCTGGGCTGGGCAGGTCGCTCCGGAGGTCTCCTGGGGCCGGTGCCTCCTCTGCGGCTCCTGCCTTCCCAAGCGGAGCAACGAGGCCGAGCGCGTCCCGCGTGGGGCTTGTTCTGCTCCTGCGTCTTTGCCCAGGGCACTGAGCACTCGGGACGTGGCTTGGCAGGCAGCGTGGGGATGGCCTCATGGTTGGACCTGATCCTGAAGGCCTTTTCCACCCGCAATGACTCCATGATTCCGTGGTTCTGAACGTGCCCCTGTGTGCCCACATGTCCCACGCTGCGTGTCACAGAGCTCTGCGCGCAGGCCTGGCCATGCGGCCCCGGGGCGGAGGGCACTGCCGGGCACGGAGGACACTGCTGAGCACGGAGGACACTGCTGAGCAGGGCCATTGCTGGCACGGCGGGTCTCGGTGCTGCCGTGGGGGTCTCAGACACTGGCGTGGGGGGTCCCAGGCGCTGGCAGGGGGGGTTCTCAGGTGCTGGCGTGGGTTTCCTCCTGGCGACCCTCTTGCGGGGCTGCAGCCGGGCCCTCGTGGCGCAGGGCTGCCGGCTGCGGGATGCGGGGTCCACGGGGACGGTCGCTCCGCAGGGCGCTCGGCGCCGCGCTCAGCCCGGGGCTCCCATAGGGACTCGCTCTTGGCATCGCAGGGAGATCGGGGCAGGCCTGGGGGGCCGGTCCCGCGGCGCCTCCAAGGGGCCCGTTCCTGCTCCCCAGGTCACCCTGTGCAGCCGGCTCAGCTCCCCGCTCCGGTCCTGTCCCTGCGCGGCCGGTTCAGCTCCCCGCTCCGGTCCTGTCCCTGCACATCCAGTTCAGCTCCCCGCTCCGGTCCTGTCCCTGTGGGGCCGGTTCAGCTCCCCGCTCCGGTCCTGTCCCTGCACATCCAGTTCAGCTCCCCGCTCCGGTCCTGTCCCTGCACGGCCGGTTCAGCTCCCCGCTCCAGTCCTGTCCCTGCACGGCCAGTTCAGCTCCCCGCTCCGGTCCTGTCCCTGTGCAGCCAGTTCAGCTCCCCGCTCCGGTCCTGTCCCTGCAAACCCAGTTCAGCTCCCCGCTCCGGTCCTGTCCCTGCACATCCAGCTCAGCTCCCCGCTCCGGTCCTGTCCCTGCGGGGCCGGTTCAGCTCCCCGCTCCGGTCCTGTCCCTGCACGGCCAGTTCAGCTCCCCGCTCCGGTCCTGTCCCTGCACATCCAGTTCAGCTCCCCGCTCCGGTCCTGTCCCCGCACGGCCAGTTCAGCTCCCCGCTCCGGTCTTGACCCTGCGCATCCAGTTCAGCTCCCCGCTCCAGTCCTGTCCCTGCGGGGCCGGTTCAGCTCCCCGTTCTGGTCCTGTCCCTGCGCAGCCGGTTCAACTCCCCGCTCCAGTCCTGTCCCTGCACATCCAGTTCAGCTCCCCGCTCCGGTCCTGTCCCTGCACATCCAGTTCAGCTCCCCGCTCCAGTCCTGTCCCTGCGCAGCCGGTTCAACTCCCCGCTCCAGTCCTGTCCCTGCACGACCGGTTCAGCTCCCCGCTCCGGTCCTGTCCCTGCACACCCAGTTCAGCTCCCCGCTCCAGTCCTGTCCCTGCGGGGCCGGTTCAGCTCCCCGCTCCGGTCCTGTCCCTGCACATCCAGTTCAGCTCCCCGCTCCGGTCCTGTCAGTGGCTCCAACTTGCCAGGGATCCCGCTCCCGCCCTCAGAGCAGCCGGGAGCTGCCGGGGTCCCGCACGCAGCCCGGCCCCGCGCTCGCTCCTTGGTGCCCCGGAGGGGTTGGCCGTGGCGGTTCCTCCAGATGGGCAGACCCCAGGGCTGGAGGCAGCGTTCCGACACAGCCCTGCGCTCCGAGTCTGTCGCCTGTGCTTGGGGGTGTTTTGTCTCACAGACGTTTGATGGAAATCCAGACACGAGGCTGAGCTGAGCGTGGATGTGGTAAACGCTCCTTGCAGCACATCATTCCTGGCAGCTTCAGGAATCTGAGGGATCAGAAGCTGGTCCCGAATGCCCCGTGTAGCACCGCTCCTCTCCCACATCCATACGCGCTCACGTGAGTGCCTGCTGTCTGCTGACCAGCTGGTACCAGCCGCTCCAACGCACCGAGTTTGGGTACCAAAACCACGGGGTGTGCGATGGTGCCTGGCCTCTAAACCGAGAGGGGCCTTCAGGGTTTGAGGTGAGAAGTACTGAGGCAGATAAGGAGATATACTGGAGTAAATATAGTCAAGAACCATATTTTATTGCTTTATTTTTCACCCATTAAATGTGTTTCCAGTGCAGTAACTGGGACAATTAACAGTTTACCCTGCTAGAAATAACCGGTAGTATTATTCATTTAAGCTTGTCTAGTAGTAGGTCACCTGCTGGAGTAAAGCAGCATTTGCAGATCCTTAGGAGCCGGTGTCCTGACGTGCGTTTGAGCGATGCTGCAGGAGTCGGAGCCGGCTCTGGGACGTGCCCGGAGCAGGGAGCGATTCCCGGCCGGACTCAGCAGTCCGCAGCAGGAGACAGGCGCAGCTCTGGGCCATCTCCAGTCCTGGTGGAGCCCAACGAAGCGGCGTCGGGACCTGGTTTGTGTCACCGAGCGGCGGCCTGCAGAGCCCGCGGCAGCGCCGGCGCCGCGGGGAGCTGCTCCTGCTTCCCTGGAGGGCTCGGGAAGGGCTCGGGAAGGGGCCGCGGAGCCCCCGGCGGCTGCGCTGCCGCAGGGGGTCGGAGCCTCCCGGCTTCACCCGGCGCCTCCAGGGCTGTCCTGGGTGACGCTGGAGCCTCTGCAGTGAGGGCCACCAGATCGAGAGAATTTTAAGACAAGAAAATGGCCACAGGGGTCCCCAAGCCCCACAGAAGATCTAGTATTAACACGGTAATGTCCTTAGTGGGAAGAATCATCCTTTCTATGATTTAGAGTCTTGTGAGCTTTTGCAATGAGCAATGGTCCTCTTTGTTAGAGAATTTTACCTTATTGCCTGAATGAATTTTTACAATTTTAATTCCAGACCGTTATGATTTGGTTTTGCTTTTGTCAGTTGGATAAAAGAGCCTCCTCAGATTCTATTTTCTCCCTGTGTGGGTACTTACAGATAAGCAGTTGCCATATTACAAACTCTGACGCAGGGCTTTGCTGTCAGACCCTGGCCTGGACGGGCTGTTTTGGAGGGTCTCTCTGCGGCCTCGCGTGGTTTGGAAGGAGCTAACGCGACTCCCCACGCCGGGCTGGGCCGCGCGCGTTCCCCGGGGTTGCTGCCGTCACACGTCTCATTTCTGCTGCTTTTGAGGACACCAAGTGCCGGGTGCTGTCCGCGTGACAGGGACAGCGCTGCGTTTCCAAGGGAGAAGCCGTTTCCCAGGTTTTCTGAGGCTTCCCCGGGCTTGCACGGGAATGTGCAGCTCCCGTGTGCCGTGGTGCAGCCGTGGAAGGGCCTGTGCAGACTCTGCCCGCGGGGTTCGAGCGCTGCCCTGACCCATCTGATGGAGCAGCTGACAGCATCTGGGAAGGAGAGGATGAAGCAAGAAAACACAGTTCAAGGTCCTGCTGAGAAGTTGGTTTCTCCTTCGTTGCTCTAGTGTCTGGTTACCTGAGGCAGCTGGTTGGTAACCAACAGCTCACGGCTCCGCTCCGCCTGCTGCTGGAGACACGGGATCCGTTTCACCCGCAGACCTTCCCATTCTGTGGCATGGGATGCTGGAGTCCTTGTCTACCTGTCACTTAGAAAAGCTTCTTTCTTGTTCCTATAACTTTCTTATTCCTGTACCTCGGTGCTAGGACTACAAGCAGTAACACGAGAGCGCTGGTTACTTCCTTCTTCTGTGCTTTCCCCCTCCTTTATTAAATTATGATTTCCAGTGTTTACTTTGACAAGATACGTTCCCGACTTCAGGGTGCCTTTTCTTGCTTAGTGAATCTTTCAGGCTCCACTGAAACTTTATAAATCATGTATCATGACGTGCAGTCACTGCAGATGTGGTTTCCAGCCCCCAGAACCTGGTGTGCGCTGAGTCCTTACGTAACGCCCAAGTGACACAGGTGACAAAGCTGGCTGTAGGACTGTTTGTGCCAGGTGGATTTTACCTGTATTCCCTATCAATCAGTTTATTCCCTATCAGTTAGTGACTTTGAACTGTAACTTAGGAGTCCTGGTCTTTTACTGTGCTCGTGTTTGTGGGGCAGGAGATGACTGAATCCTAAGCGTATATTAGCACGTCTGCGTCGTGCTGCACGTGTGTGAGGATGCAGCTGCAGGACAATGATCTTTCTCAGGCTGGCACGTCTAGAGCTTTGGTGAGACAGTTTTCTCACATCAGGCTCCTTCTTCTGCCTAGGAAACCAATTAAATTGTCACCTGTCCAATTCCATCCTTCACGGGGAGAAGGACTTGGCGCTTAACCTTTCCATGCCTTGATCGCACTGTATGCATTATAGGAAGGATGTACGGGTATGCCCCGTTGGTGCTCCCATCTTGTGAAGAGCACTGCTGATAGTCCGCGTGATAGACCGCGTGTCTCATTATCACGATATAGATTCTTTTCTTGGCGTTCGGAGTGCCTGATGCCTCCCGTCTCGGGCGGCCCTTCGGAGCGGGCAGCGCGCGGGGCTGCCCACGTCGCCAACGCAGCCGGTGCCTGCGGAGAGCGGGGAACCGAGAGCCTCTCCAGGGCTGTGCCCATGGGATAGAGAGGAGCAGGGAGCCCACGGGGCAGCCCCGGGCTGTGCCCATGGGATAGAGAGGAGCCTGGAGCCCACGGGGCAGCCCCGGGCTGTGCCCATGGGGTAGAGAGGAGCCTGGAGCCCACGGGGCAGCCCTGGGGCTGTGCCCATGGGATAGAGAGGAGCCTGGAGCCCACGGGGCAGCCCTGGGGCTGTGCCCATGGGGTAGAGAGGAGTCTGGAGCCCATGGGGCAGCCCCGGGCTGTGCCCATGGGGTAGAGAGGAGCCTGGAGCCCACGGGGCAGCCCCGGGGCTGTGCCCATGGGGTAGAGAGGAGCCTGGAGCCCGCGGGGCAGCCCTGGGGCTGTGCCCATGGGGTAGAGAGGAGCCTGGAGCCCACGGGGCAGCCCCGGGCTGTGCCCATGGGGTAGAGAGGAGCCTGGAGCCCACGGGGCAGCCCCGGGCTGTGCCCATGGGATAGAGAGGAGCAGGGAGCCCACGGGGCAGCCCCGGGGCTGTGTCCATGGGGTAGAGAGGAGCAGGGAGCCCGCGGGGCAGCCCTGGGGCTGTGCCCATAGGGTAGAGAGGAGCAGGGAGCCCGCGGGGCAGCCCTGGGGCTGTGCCCATAGGGTAGAGAGGAGCCTGGAGCCCATGGGGCAGCCCCAGGCTGTGCCCATGGGATAGAGAGGAGCCTGGAGCCCACGGGGCAGCCCTGGGGCTGTGCCCATAGGGTAGAGAGGAGCCTGGAGCCCATGGGGCAGCCCCGGGGCTGTGTCCATGGGATAGAGAGGAGCCTGGAGCCCGCGGGGCAGCCCCGGGCTGTGCCCATGGGGTAGAGAGGAGCGGGGAGCCCACGGGGCAGCCCTGGGGCTGTGCCCATAGGGTAGAGAGGAGCGGGGAGCCCGCGGGGCAGCCCCGGGCTGTGCCCATGGGGTAGAGAGGAGCGGGGAGCCCACGGGGCAGCCCTGGGGCTGTGCCCATAGGGTAGAGAGGAGCGGGGAGCCCACGGGGCAGCCCCAGGCTGTGCCCATGGGGTAGAGAGGAGCAGGGAGCCCGCGGGGCAGCCCTGGGGCTGTGCCCATGGGGTAGAGAGGAGCGGGGAGCCCGCGGGGCAGCCCTGGGGCTGTGCCCATGGGGTAGAGAGGAGCCTGGAGCCCGCGGGGCAGCCCTGGGGCTGTGCCCATGGGGTAGAGAGGAGCCTGGAGCCCACGGGGCAGCCCCAGGCTGTGCCCATGGGGTAGAGAGGAGCCTGGAGCCCGCGGGGCAGCCCCGGGCTGTGCCCATGGGGTAGAGAGGAGCCTGGAGCCCACGGGGCAGCCCCGGGCTGTGCCCATGGGGTAGAGAGGAGCCTGGAGCCCACGGGGCAGCCCCGGGCTGTGCCCATGGGGTAGAGAGGAGCCTGGAGCCCATGGGGCAGTCCTGGGGCTGTGTCCATGGGGTAGAGAGGAGCCTGGAGCCCGCGGGGCAGTCCTGGGGCTGTGCCCATGGGGTAGAGAGGAGCCTGGAGCCCACGGGGCAGCCCTGGGGCTGTGTCCATGGGGTAGAGAGGAGCCTGGAGCCCATGGGGCAGTCCTGGGGCTGTGTCCATGGGGTAGAGAGGAGCAGGGAGCCCACGGGGCAGCCCTGGGGCTGTGCCCATGGGATACAGAGGAGCCTGGAGCCCGCGGGGCAGCCCTGGGGCTGTGCCCATGGGATACAGAGGAGCCTGGAGCCCACGGGGCAGCCCTGGGCTGTACCCATGGGGTAGAGAGGAGCCTGGAGCCCACGGGGCAGCCCTGGGGCTGTGCCCATGGGGTAGAGCCGAGCGGGGAGTCTGGAGCCCTTGGGGCAGCTGGGCTGTGCTGGGGCCGCTGCTGTTGAGCTGTTTGGCCATCGCCGCTGCGCGTGCAGGGACGGTGCCGCCGCAGCGCGTCTGCCAGCCATGTGGAACGAGAGGAGGAATGGACGGAGGGGAGATCGTGGAGATAAGTGCAGGGTCCTGCACCTGGGGAGGGATAACACCGGGCAGGGCCGATCTGCTGGGAAGCAGCTCTGAGGAAAGGACTTGGGAATCCTGATGGAAGCAGCTCTGAGGAAGGGACCGGGGAATCCTGATGGAATACGTTTAAGGCCTAAGTGATAAAGAACAGGATTTATATGACTGATGTCGACATCCATAGCTAAGAGGCTGCCTGTCCCTGAGCTCATCGTGTAGGACCAGCAGTGGCAGAGGCACCACTCTAGGGTACCAAAACCAGGTTTCTAAAATAGCACAAGTGGACAAGAGGCAACGAAACACCGGAAATTCCAGTGAAACGTGAGAAAACCCTTCTTCATGGTGAGGGTGGCAGAGCAGTGGAGCAGGCTGCCCGGAGAGGCCGTGGAGCCTCCATCCTTGGGGACGTCCAGAAGCCGCCGGGTCACAGCACCGAGCCACGTGCCCAGGGTGACCCGGCTTGAGCAGGGAGACTGGGTGTCCCCAGAGGTCCGTGCCAAGCCCGGCTGTCCCGTGTTTCTGTGCTTAGCGGGTGTTTCTCTCTCTGCTTTGGAAAGGGGCCCCTGACTCCGATAGGGACAGCCCTTCCGTAGGCACAAGTCCCAGTAGATGAGTTCCAGCTCTCCTGGCATTGCGTACAGATGTCATTCCGATTTTGTCTGTGGTGCTGGAAGATGAATGAGGCTTTAGGGATCTTATGGGGACATAGACGACATTTGGAAGGCTCTTATCGTTGGTAATGCTTATCTTTGGTAGATGAGCATGGGTCTGGAGCCACCTCGGGGTCTGCGCTGTGGGGCACTAGCCACGTGGTGCTGGCTCTGGGTCCTGCACTGAGGTCAAGCTGAGCCTTGTGTGCATGTTCTTTCTAATCCATTTTTTTTTTTTAGGCTTCTGGACATGATGGTTCATCCTCTACTTGGTTTTAGGTAGACCGTCTCAGTCTTTCTCTTCTTTCACAGCTGAGACCCCAATTGAGGAGTTCACCCCAACGCCGGCGTTCCCTGCCCTGCAGTACCTGGAGTCAGTGGATGTGGAAGGCGTTGCTTGGAGAGCGGGGCTGCGCACAGGAGACTTTCTGATCGAGGTGAGCCCGGGCTCGGCGCGGTCTTCCTCTGCACTACAAGGACCTGGGTCTTGCACAAAGTTATTTTCCTTCAGAGGGTGGTTTGAAAGCTGGGTGATAATTTTTATTAAAATGCCTGCTGCCTGTATGTCTTCATGAACAAATGTTCTTCAGATAAATAATTCAGGCAGATACATGTTTTCCATAGCAGAAAACAAGCCGACACGTCCCCTTCTGCCAGCAGGAATTACAGGGAGACTGTAAGTCAATGAAAAGACTCAATGGATGCCTTTCCTGGAGGGCAGTCCAGGATCGTTTCCTACTGGTAATAATGAGAGCTTTGTCCAGTGTAGTCTGTGCTCCAAGGCCTGGGCGCTGTAGGGAGGAAGGAGATTGAGCGGATTCGCAGAGCTCTGCTGCTCCTGCGGCTCCGTTAGCGCCTTGGCTCTCGTGAGGCAAAGCCTGGGAGCTGCCTCTGCTCTGCCTGACTGCGTCTTCCGTGTCCTATTTAAAACGAGAAAAAAAAGCCGGGATCCGACTCATTGGCAACTTGGTGTGAAAAAAGTGACTAGAGGGTGCAGAGAGACCGGGCTCTAGTGCTCGGTGACGCCGCAGGGACCGCGGGGCCGGCGGGACAGGGCGACGCTCTGCAGCGCATCCTGCAGCGGGACAGGGCAGCGCATCCTGCAGCGAGCACGGCGGCGTTCCGGAGGGCTTCCAAAAGGAAGGGTACTGCTCATCTGTGAGTGTTTGTGGAGATTGTCATTGCTGGATGAGGAGGATGTAGGAGAAATCACCGCGGTGTTGACGTTGAAATTACATACAGAATTTGTGCCAAGTGGATATAATACGAATAGGGCAGGTCTGTGTTTCTGGAAGCCGGAGAAAAGGCCTTTACAATAAGCCAGAAGGACTGAAGTGTTTGTGAAGCGGCCGGTTAAGGGGTCTGGTTCTGTGCCGTAATTGCAAAGGGATTCCAGGGAGTTTATTTCCAATGGAAACGTATCCCCTGTGGATGCAGGAAATGATGTGGGATAAATCCTGCCCCTGCTGAGGGAGCAGCAGTGCGGGAGAGCTGGAGGATCCCCCTGCTCCAGAGCGAGTGGAGCGGCTGCGTGTGGGACGGGGCTGGGAAGGGGCTGTGAGCGCAGGGTGAGCGGCCGGGGACGCTGCCACCACGCGCTCCGAGCGGGGCCGGGCGGCCCTGTCACCGCGCGGGCACGCGGTGGCCTTGCCGGCTGTCACTCGCAGCGTGGAGCTCTGCCCAGCAGAGCTGACGCGTGGGGTCGGGCGAGCACGGCCACGTGTGTCTTGTACGGGGCTGCCAGTGCTCCATGGGATCTGCTCTTCCCAGACCTCCCTCGGGTGCTCCATGGGATCTGCCCTTCCCAGACCTCCCTCGGGTGCTCCATGGGATCTGCCCTTCCCAGACCTCCCTCGGGTGCTCCCTGGGATCTGCCCTTCCCAGACCTCCCTCGGGTGCTCCATGGGATCTGCCCTTCCCAGACCTCCCTCCGGTGCTCCATGGGATCTGCCCTTCCCAGACCTCCCTCGGGTGGTCCATGGGATCTGCCCTTCCCAGACCTCCCTCGGGTGCTCCCTGGGATCTGCTCTTCCCAGACCTCCCTCGGGTGCTCCATGGGATCTGCTCTTCCCAGACCTCCCTCGGGTGCTCCGCGGGATCTGCTCTTCCCAGACCTCCCTCGGGTGCTCCATGGGATCTGCTCTTCCCAGACCTCCCTCGGATGCTCCCTGGGATCTGCCCTTCCCAGACCTCCCTCAGGTGCTCCCTGGGATCTGCTCTTCCCAGACCTCCCTCGGGTGCTCCCTGGGATCTGCTCTTCCCAGACCTCCCTCGGATGCTCCCTGGGATCTGCCCTTCCCAGACCTCCCTCGGGTGCTCCCTGGGATCTGCTCTTCCCAGACCTCCCTCCGGTGCTCCCTGGGATCTGCCCTTCCCAGACCTCCCTCCGGTGCTCCATGGGATCTGCCCTTCCCAGACCTCCCTCGGGTGCTCCATGGGATCTGCTCTTCCCAGACCTCCCTCCGGTGCTCCCTGGGATCTGCCCTTCCCAGACCTCCCTCCGGTGCTCCATGGGATCTGCTCTTCCCAGACCTCCCTCGGGTGCTCCATGGGATCTGCTCTTCCCAGACCTCCCTCGGGTGCTCCCTGGGATCTGCCCTTCCCAGACCTCCCTCCGGTGCTCCAAGGGATCTGCCCTTCCCAGACCTCCCTCGGGTGCTCCCTGGGATCTGCTCTTCCCAGACCTCCCTCGGGTGCTCCCTGGGATCTGCTCTTCCCAGACCTCCCTCGGGTGCTCCATGGGATCTGCTCTTCCCAGACCTCCCTCCGGTGCTCCAAGGGATCTGCCCTTCCCAGACCTCCCTCCGGTGCTCCCTGGGATCTGCCCTTCCCAGACCTCCCTCGGATGCTCCCTGGGATCTGCCCTTCCCAGACCTCCCTCCGGTGCTCCATGGGATCTGCTCTTCCCAGACCTCCCTCGGGTGCTCCATGGGATCTGCTCTTCCCAGACCTCCCTCGGGTGCTCCATGGGATCTGCCCTTCCCAGACCTCCCTCCGGTGCTCCAAGGGATCTGCCCTTCCCAGACCTCCCTCCGGTGCTCCATGGGATCTGCTCTTCCCAGACCTCCCTCGGGTGCTCCAAGGGATCTGCCCTTCCCAGACCTCCCTCGGGTGCTCCCTGGGATCTGCTCTTCCCAGACCTCCCTCGGGTGCTCCCTGGGATCTGCTCTTCCCAGACCTCCCTCGGGTGCTCCCTGGGATCTGCTCTTCCCAGACCTCCCTCGGGTGCTCCATGGGATCTGCTCTTCCCAGACCTCCCTCGGGTGCTCCGCGGGATCTGCTCTTCCCAGACCTCCCTCGGGTGCTCCCTGGGATCTGCTCTTCCCAGACCTCCCTCCGGTGCTCCCTGGGATCTGCCCTTCCCAGACCTCCCTCGGGTGCTCCGCGGGATCTGCTCTTCCCAGACCTCCCTCGGGTGCTCCAAGGGATCTGCTCTTCCCAGACCTCCCTCGGGTGCTCCCTGGGATCTGCCCTTCCTAGACCTCCCTCGGGTGCTCCATGGGATCTGCTCTTCCCGACCAGGAGCCTGGGACGCTGCAGGGAGCCCTGGCCTCCAGTCCGGAGTTGACGGAAGGCTCTGCAGGAGGCTGGGCCCGGTTGGGCTCTGCGGAACGGGGCAGGGCCCTGGGGACACGCGGGATGCCCAGGAGCCCTGCTGTGCCTCCGTGTGCTGTGCCTGCTCGGAGCAGCCCTCGGAATCCCGCAGCCGGGAGCAGGGCTGGAGAAGGGAACGCCTTCCCTTGGCGCAGGAGGGAGGGTGGGAGAGCGTTCAGGCGGACTCGACGTCCCGCGGGTGCAAACTGGACCCGGCCTTCCCATGGGAACCGCTCTTCCTGCAGCGGAGCGGTGCCCAGAGGGGCTGTGGAGGCCCCATCCCTGGGGAGGTCCGGACGCCGCCGGGTCACGGTACCGAGCCACGCGCCCGGGTGACCCTGCGTGTGCAGGGGCTGCACTGGGTGGTCCCCGGACAGCCCTGCCAGCCTCGGCCCTGCTGCTCTGAGCGGCCTCGTCCCGGATGCGCGGCAGCTTCCCAGGGAAAACGGGTCCTTCCCGGCTGGAGCCTGTGTTCATGACGCTGCTGCAGTGCGGGCAGGAGCAGGGGAAGGGAGCGGCGGTGACCGGAACCGTGGGGCTCTCGTGTGCCTCCTGTGGGCATCCCGTGTGCTTCCCATGTGCTTCCCGTGTCCTCCCGTGTGCATCCCGTATGCCCCCGTGTCCTTCCGTGTGCTCCCGTGTGCATCCCCTGAGTACCGTCCTCTGTCCCTCCCATGTTCATCCCGTGTGCCTCCTGTGTGCCTCCCCTGTGTACCATCTGTGTGCTTCCCGTGTTCATCCCCTGTGCTTCCCATGTGGCTCACATGTGCTTCCCATGTGCCTCCCGTGTGCCTCTCATGTGCCCCCGTGTCCTCCCGTGTCCTTCCCTTGTGCCTCCCATGTTCATCCCGTGTGCCTCTTTGTGTGCATCCCATGTGCCCCCGTGTGCTCCCGTGTGCCTCCCATGTGCCCCCCATGTCCCCTCATGTGCCCCCCGTGTCCCCCCGTGTCCTCCCGGCCTGCGCGCTCGTCCCTGCCGCACGTGGCAGCTTGTGGCCGGGCGCAGGAGGGCCGAGCCCGGCGTGTGGCCGCGGAGCCGCGTTCCGGCCGGTGTCGGGCACCTTCTCCTGGGCTCCCGCTCCCCGCGCTGTGCGGAGCCTTCCCGGAGCAGCTCCCAGCGGCGCCGCTGGCTCTTTCCGTCATCCCTGGCGTGGGCAGAGCTGTGACAGCCTGGGAGCCGCTGGAAGCCGTGGACGAGGGGAGGCAAATCCGCCTGGCGCCGCGTCCTGCTTCCAGCTCCGTCACCCGCGTCCTGCTTCCAGCTCCGTCACCCGCCGTGTCCACCCGTCTGCCGGGTCCCTCTGGGGACGGCCAGTAAAGCCCCAGCGATCACAAACCGCACAAAATCGTTACAGAGCTGACACCTTCTCTCATGTGTAGCCTGAGAAACATTGAAAGCAAGAAAAAAAATCACCGTGTTTGAAGAGTCCTGGGTGCCACGAGCAGCCCCGTGCACCTCGTCCCAGCCGGGCTCCGCATCCCTGCACGCTGCATCCCAGCCGGAGCGCGCTGCAGCCGGAGGGCAGGGAGCTGGGAGCGGAGCAGGACCCGTCTCCCGCTGCAGCCGGAGGGCAGGGAGCTGGGAGCGGAGCAGGACCCGTCTCCCGCTGCCCGAGCGACTGAGCTGGCCCCACCAGGGCTGTATCTTCACTTCAGCTGGTGCCAGAGGAGCAGCAGGGCCGTGGGGACCTGCAAGGGGAGCTTGGCCCGGGCTTGGACTGGGCTGCAATGGAAAGCCACATCCTGGGGGAGGGTTCGTGAAAGGAGACGTTGCTCGAAGCCTTGGGGACACGTCTTCTGTGCAGCCTAGAGGTGTGCGCAGCAGTTAAATTTAGATCAGAATTGCATGGGCATCTCAAATCTGTGACTCCAATTCCAGCCTTGTAACTCATAACCTGAGCCCATCTCCTGCTGAGGTTAATCCTTCCTCTTCTAGCTTGAAAGCTTTTGTAGTTTTGCAGATTAGTCCTAGATAAACAGCCACATGCAAAATACTTTCAAGCCAGAATTAGTAAATCCAGATGGAGTGTGTGTGGAAAGTCCTTGAAGGGGGCCGCCCGCGAGGTGTTCCTTGCCCCAGGCGCGGGGCCTGCCCCGCGCGGGGAGCCGGCTGCTCCGATGAGCACAGAGCAGCTCGTTCCTGCGGGGACAGCCCTGAGCTCTTGCAGCCTTCGTCACACGAATTCGGCAGTTGAATCAGCCTCTGCAGCCGGGAGGAGGTGGCTGAGCACGAATGCTTGGGGGTGGCTGGAAGGGCAGCTCCGGCTCCTCCGCGAGGTGTGTTGGCAGGTTCCGCAGAACCACGGGATGGTGAGGTTGGAAGGGCCCTCCGGAGATGATCATTCCCCTGGGGAAAGCCAGGGAAACGCTGCCGGGGGCCGCGGGCACGCGGAGCCCGGCCGGGCCGAGCCGGCAGAGCCGCCTCGCGAGGCGCGCGTGGGCCATGCGTGGTGAGGAGCCGGGGTAGCGCGTGTCCTCCCGCCGAGGGGAAGGGGCTGCTCGAGGAGCGAGCAAACGCGCCAGCAAATCCAGGGTTTGATACCGGGGCCGGCTGGGTTAGCAGCAACCAGCTCACAGCAACTGTGGGGTAAGAGCAGCTTCCCGGAGCGCGTTCGGGCCGTCATGTCCTGGCCTCGCGTCAGGCCGGGGCTGCCTCAACAGGCCCTTCACCTCCTGCGTCTCGCCAGCACCTCCTGTGGGAATGGACGGCCTTGGTGGGACCGTGTCAGAGCGACGGTCTTGAAGGGCCGAGGCCTCCAGAGCCTTTCGGTTGGCTTGGCCAAGGCCGGGCCAGCGCGGTGGGGTGGATTGCTGTTAGTTTGGTGTGTGGCACCCGTGCGGTGGCTGCATGGAGTTCGGGACGCCCGTGCGGAGAGCACTGGACTCTGCACCGGATGGTCCCGCTAGCACAGCTGGTCTCTGTCCACGTTCAAGAACGCTGCCTGTTTGTGAAGACGGTTCCACCAGACCCTTCCGCAAGGGAGAGACAAAGATAACCTCGAGGAAGAAAGCAGCGGCTCCGCAGTGACCGTGAGGCGCTCCGGACCCGGCCGTGCGGCAGACGTGGGCCTGCTGCGGGGCCGCGTTCCCGGGTGCAGACGGAGCGCGTGTCCCCATGGCAACGCGAGCGCGCACGCGCGTCCTGGACCCGTGTGCACGTATTGTGGGTAAACGCACACGTACGCAGCCGGCGCACGGCTCGGCACCGGTGGGAAGGACGCGGCACTCGCACAGGCACGGGCAGCGTCCGGGGCCTCGTCCTGTTCCCCGTGTGGCTGCTCGGTGCGAAGGCCCGGGGAGGGCAGCATGGACACGTCTGCACGCACAGCGCGGAGCTGCCCACAGCGGCCTCACACACCCGCTGTCCACAGCCACCTCCGGGGCCCTGCGCCCCCCGGGTGCCACGTCTGGGTCCATGAACACTGAGGTCCCCAGCTCTGCTCCAGGGAGCGCACGGGGACACCCCGGCCACTCGCCAGCTCTGGGTCTGTGAACCCTGAGGTCCCCGGCTCCGCTCCAGGCGCTTGGAGCGCCGCCCCGGCACACGGGGACATCCATGCCACCCGCCAGCTCTGGGTCCATGAACCCTGAGGTCCCAGCTCTGCTCCAGGGAGCGCACGGGGACACCCCGGCCACTCACCAGCTCTGGGTCTGTGAACCCTGAGGTCCCCGGCTCCGCTCCGGGCGCTCGGAGCGCCGCCCAGGCACATGGGGACACCCCGGCCACTCGCTGGCTGTGTGTCTGTGCACCCTGATGTCCCCGGCTCCGCTCCGGGCGCTCAGAGCGCCGCCCCGGCACACGGGGACATCCAGGCCACTCGCCGGCTGTGCCCGGAACGGCCCGGGACACCCAGTCCGTACGGCGGCCGCTCCCGGACCTCCCACCTCCTCAGGTCCCTCCTGCAGACACAGGGACAAACCCGGCTCCTGTTGGCTGGCCCGGGACAAGGCCTCTCCAAGAGCTGATGCACAGACCCTGCTCTCTCCAGCATCCGCCAGGCCTGTGGCCTCTTCCATACCCGGCTCCAACGTCTTTTTCCACTTGCTGGCTAGTCCAAAAACCCAAGTCCTTTACCCCTGTGCGCAGGAGCCTGCAAGGTGACCTGGAAAGAGCCTCTCCCACTGACTTGCTTGACGAGTGTCACCTGCAGACGGGGGCTGACCTCCTCCCGAAGAGTCCGGGTGTTCCGGGACTCTGATTAGGTTATTGGGGTTCCGGGACACGGATTAGGTTATTGGGGTTCCTCTACCTGTCGTCGTTCCTGTGCTCCTTTGTGATCACAGTTATTAGTCTTTAAGCACTTAACCTAACAGCAGCTGCCCACCATCCTGTCTTTACATGGTCACATCCTTCACCCACGTTTCCAGCTCCGTTGGAATGTAGCTCCTAGTGATCCCGCGGTTTTAATGGCAGAGCCTCCTGTGCCTCCTGCATGGCTCCCTGATGAACCTCCGCTCTGATTTTCTCTGAGCTCTGGTAGAGGGAACCTGGAGCTGTGGAAATACCCTCAGTTCTGCTAGGACAGCTATCAGAAATCCAAGCGTCAGGAGCGTAGTTAGAATTTTGCCCTCAGTCCTCATGCTGAGACCCTTAAAGCAGCAGAGTCCAGCCAGGAGACGCAGGAAGCGTCTGCAGTTCTCAGATGCTTTCATGGGCCTGGAGGGTATTTTCAGAGGGACACGGTGGCTGTTCTCGTCCTGGCTTGTTGCTTTTTCTGCTCTCCATTGTTTTGCTTCCAGCCCTCTCTCTCAAGGAGTCTCAGAACCGAAACCTTCTCTTCCTAGGGGAGCAGGGTTGGTTTCCTTTTTAAAGACCAAAACCACATGGAGTGATTACAAGTGAGAAATCTCTTTCTTCTTGTGTTAACTCATCCCCTGCTTTCTGCAGCATGTTTTGGGTGGATTTTTTATCCCAATTTTGCCCTTACTTAAGTTTTTGCCCACTAATTCTATCATTACTTAAAAGTTTTTCATAAGGTGTCAGGTGAGCAGTAAAATACCAGGCAGGAGATGAACCTGTTTAGTGCTGTGCTCAGAAGGGGAAGATTCTGCCTTGAGAAGGGTAAAGCTGCGAGGCAGATGGGGTGCCCATTTGTTCATCACACGAGTGGATCGGAGAGATCCCGCCTTGTTTTCCGTGGCGCGCGTCCACGTCGGGAGCCCGGCCGGAGACCTCCCGGCTCCCGGCTGCCCTGGGCCGTCCGGTGCAGAGCGGGCAGAGCCCCCACGGAATCAGAGCCTCCTTTGCCCGGCTGCCGGCGATCCCCATGGACCCCTTCCCACTCTTGGCTTCGCTCTGTCACTAACGTCACAGTCCCGGTCCTTCCCTTTCTGCACCCTGTGCTGGAACCTTGTGCGTTCAGGTGGACACACTCGCTGCTTTGTGCCTTTACTCGTGAACATCCAGACGTCTCCAGCGTGTTCACCTGCCCGAGTGCTAAGCACTGCTGGTGAAACTCCAGCAGCACCTTCGTTATCTGCTGGTACAAGATTCAGAGGATCCTGTTTTGCAGATGCTTACACTAGAACTAAGTTACTCTTTATCATCAGGTCTTTTCAAGGCAGATGATCAATTCACCCCCAATAACGAGGCTGCCCTGTCTTCTTAGTGCCCTTCACCATGTGTGGGGAGCACGAGTGGGATCAGCCACAGGTGGTCCTGCCTTTTGTGCTGGTTAACATGAGCTGTTCCAGGTGTGCACGGAAAGATCCCAGCGCTTCTGCCTCCTTGGGACACCCGGGTCAGGGGTATCAAGCTCTGCCCTGGCTCTTCCAGCGCCAGGATATGCCACCTCTCCCCAGCTCTCTCCCCGTATATAAATACCCAGGTAAGGGACCTCGGTGCTCCCTTAGGGGCCCTTTCAGCTGTGCCTCTGTCACATAAGTGCAAGTAGCGCGGTGGGAAGCGGCTGGTTGACTCGCGTGGTTGCCTTTTCCTGGTTAGTTTGGCTGGCATTGGCTCCTGCTCCCTTTTCAGCATCCCCGGGACACCCCGTGGTTCCTAAGGACAGTGGTGGTCCTGCCTCCCACGCTGCTGGGCCCCGCAGGGCGCGAAGCGGCTCCAGCCGCTGCCCTGGCTGCAGCTCCGCGCTGCGCCGCGTCCCGCCGCGCTCCAGCCGCTGCCCTGGCTGCAGCTCCGCGCCGCGCTCCAGCCGCTGCCCTCGCTGCAGCTCCGCGCCGCGCCGCGTCCCGCCACGCTCCAGCCGCTGCCCTCGCTGCAGCTCCACGCTGCGCCGCGTCCTGCCGCGCTCCAGCTGCTGCCCTGGCTGCAGCTCCGCGCCGCGTCCCGCCGCACTCCAGCCGCTGCCCTGGCTGCAGCTCCATGTCCCGCCGCGCTCCAGCCGCTGCCCTGGCTGCAGCTCCGCGCTGCGCCGCGTCCCGCCGCGCTCCAGCTCGCTGCCCTCGCTGCAGCTGAGCGCCGCGTCCCGCCGCGCTCCAGCCGCTGCCCTCGCTGCAGCTCCGTGCCGCGCCGCGTCCCGCCGCGCTCCAGCTCGCTGCCCTGGCTGCAGCTCCGCGCCGCGTCCCGCCGCGCTCCAGCCGCTGCCCTCGCTGCAGCTCCGCGCTGCGCCGCGTCCCGCCGCGCTCCAGCCGCTGCCCTCGCTGCAGCTCCGCGCCGCGTCCCGCCGCGCTCCAGCTCCCCAGCACCGCGGAGAGCCAACAAACCCCGTGCCATGAGGGGGTGATCCGCGCGGGCTGGCCAAGGGTCTGCAGGGTGTGACAGATGGGACTCGGGATGCGGTGGCTTCTCTGGCCAGCCCTGTACTTACTGGACAGGGATCCCAGGGCAACGTTTTCACAATAGGTCCCCACTTTGTGGGCAGCGCCTCGCCAGTGCAGCCATGGCAATGTTCTCATCGGGGATGCTGTCTCGAGTCTTTGCCATATCATAGTCCTACAACTGCTGCAGGACTTGCAGTTCTTCATGATTGTTGACCAAGCTTGGTGTACCTGAGGAAAGGCTCTGAATGCTGCATCCTCTGAGCAGGAATATTCATATCCCGCTTGGGGCCGTTTTTCTGGCGTATCTCCTCCATTTGTAGCTCTTCCTCTTTTATCTCTGGGCTTAGGTCCCCCTTCTCTGATGAACCCAGTTTTATTCCTTTCCTCCGTGTCCTCAAGCATGGTGGCAAAGATGCTCTTCCCTCTGTGAGCTGCATGGGGTCGGTCTCTTCCTGGTGTCCTTCATCATCCCCCAGTGAGAAGCCAGGATCGAGGAAGCCGGATCCCAGCTGGGAGCATCCTCTGCCCAGGCAGGCGTCCATCTCCAGAAGTGCGTGCTCCTCCCGGGCCTTTCCGTGTGCCCGAGGAACCCAGAGCGCCGCTCTTGCTGCGTCTCTGCCTCCTTTCACCCCACGTCCCTTGGAGCAAGTGTTGTTTTTCCTGGCTGTGTCACTGGTACCCACTGACAGGAGCAGCAAGGGGCAGTGAGCAGAGGCAGGTGAGTCCTGGAGTCCTCCAAGCCACCACTGATGCCCTCTTTGGCAGGCAGCAGACTGCCCAGGACAGCTGTGACCTGCACACGGTGTCTGTGTCCTACCCGTCTCCCGTGATCGATGGGTTTTGTGCTTTACCCTAGCAGCAGTTATTCTCGTGGAGAAGACTAGGTGAGCTTCCCCGTGTCCTGCAGGACAAGATGACCCTGCAGGACTACTCAAAGGTTTCCCTACTTGTCTTCTGAATTGTGCCTGGCTGTTTTCTTTCCAGAGACCCGTTAATGTGGAGTTCTCACTTTGATTTTTTAAAAGTATTTTGCTTTGTTTGTTTGACAACGTCTTTCGGGAAGACCCCTTCATACCTCACATCCCGCAGCAGGGAGCTCTGAGAGGGCAGTGTCTCGGTGCAGACGCTGCCTTGCTGCGTCGCAGCCTGGGGCAAGACTGCAGCAGCTGGGGTGGAAATGGTGACTCTGGTGACTCTGCAGAGCTGCTTCAGAAGGGCCCTTGTGGCCTCCAGCCTGCCCTGGAGGAGCCTCCCGCTCTGCAGCTCGGTGCACGCTGCCCTGAACGTCCTCGTCTGCACAGAGTGGCAGGGCTGGGACGGCAGCGCCGGGGCCGCTCTGCCCGGGAGCCCAGCCTGTCCCTGGGACCTCCTCCCCACGGACGCTGCATCGAGCAGCATCGAGCTCCACGGAAGGGTGAGCGCAGGATGGGGCCGGCTGCTTTTCACTGGTGGCCACGGACAGAACTAGAGGAAACGGCCCCAAACTGGAACACCAAAAGTTCCACAGGAACTTAAGGAAAAATTCCTTCCCAGTGAGGGTGCCAGAGCCCTGGAACAGGCTGCCCAGAGAGGTTGTGGAGTCTCCTTCTCTGGAGATCTTCAAACCCGCTTGGACGCAGTCCTGTGCCACGTGCTCTAGGTGACCCTGCGTGTGCAGGGCTTGGACTGGGTGATCCCTAGAGGTCCCTTCCAACCTTCACCATTCTGGGATCCTATGATGGAAGGGGAAGGGCGGCCGCTTGGTCTTCCAGGCTCTTCCATCTGGAATTGAGGTCGAGGTGAACTATGGAAGTGGGATGCACTTTACTCTTTTATTCTGTATTTAGACAGCCTGGTCGGTAAATCCTACAGATGCTACTAAGGCAAAAAGTGTCTGGGCTTGAGTGTTTGGAGGTGAAAGTCCTTGTGGACGGGGCATCTTGGAGAGCCCCTGGTTGCTAGTGGGTAGTCTTTAAAGGGCAGTGGGAATGAGTGTGACTGTGATGGTGTCTTACAGCTGGACGGAAATCAATAGACGTTGGAGTTCTGCACAAAGAGGCTGCATTTCATGAATGCAGGTGTCAAACTGCAGAGATTCAGTGGTTGTGCAGAGCTCAGCAATAGTCCGTGGGGTTTCTTGTCTTGTTTTTGTTTGTTTTGAGGTACCTCTGGATGAAGTGGAATTTGAACCTGCTGGTTACTGCAGAGCACACCCAGGTGACCGCCTCTCTGAGCCCAGTACAAGAATTAAATGATGCAAACCTTTACTTATTATGCAGTTTATCTTCACCTGCCCAGCCGGGGTCAGTGCAGTAGCATCCAGCTGTGAGGGGGCTGCAAGTTCCCGTTCCCTGTGTGGAGGGTGTCGTTCGAAGGTATGAGCTGTTGGGAGGCAGGATTTGGAAATCCGCCCTTGTCTGACCGGGGTTCAGCAACGCTGTCTGCAGTGTCTAGCCCTGGGTCCTCCTCTGAGCCCGGCTGGTTTGAGATGCTGGAATTTTTCCCTCGAAGATCCTACAACCATTGACGGGGAGAACTGCCCTCCTAAACAGGTTTTCATTTTAAACATGCATTGCACATGTGCACGTATACACACGGAATGTATGGATATCAAGTGCAAATATGGACATATATTTATATCTATGTATTTTCATAATTTAGGTATCTATTACATATTCATACAAAAGCATCATTCAGAGAGAAAAAAAGATCGAACTTAACAACTGAGCCAGGGTATCACCGGGATGCTTTAGGGCTGTGGGAGAGGATTCGTTGCTGGTGTCCAGTGTTGGTCCTGAAGAGACCTCGTCATTATCCTTGTGGGAAAGGATAAAACCTCTTTGAGAGAGGTTGGTTCAACAGCAGAACAGTTTCTTGTTGTCTCTGTTGCCACTAGTTAAACGTTGTTGCTGTCAGATGATGTCGTATAATACCGATTTCATTTGGCAGATTAAAAAAGAACGGGAGATGTGCAGGTGTGGTTCTGACTCTGGCCGTCGGGATTGGGCTGTGCTTATCATGTGCAGAGCGTGTCATCAAGCTGTGAGCAATTCCTGAGGATGAAACAGTGTCATTTTTATGAACCTCAGAGGTTTCGGTGTTTGGGAACGTAAAATTTACATAATTAACAAAATCTAAGCGTTATTTGAGGACGCACTGCTAAATTCAGCCCAAAAGTCAAGGGAAAAATGCTGGGCAAGACATCACCCACTTTAGTGAGATAATGAAGCAGCAGCTAAATATTACTCGCTGACACATGTATACCCCTGCTTATTGGAAAGGTTAGTGAGTAAAGAAGGAAATGCAGTTAATTTGAGCTAAAACATGTAGGAGGTTGATAAGGGAAGCCAAAGAAAATATCAAAGGCCAATAAGTAAAGATAATAAGAATTTTAGAGCATTAGAAGAAAAAAAAATCTGGTAGAGATCCATCTCTACATGTAAATGATAAAATTGCATATTCTGCTGAAAAAAAAGGCAGAAATGTTCTGTTCTGACTTTGAAACAAATCAGGAGGATGTATCCATCCCATATGATGGGCTTGGAACAGAAAGTTTCCCAGCTGTAACCAAGGAGAAAGTGAGATAGTATTTGCCAAAAATAAACACACTCAAATTAACAGACTTGAATAACATGTAGCCAAGTGCCTAAAAGAGCCTAGCTGAGGAGTTGCCTGAACCGCTGATGTTAGTACTTAAAAAACCTTTATAATCTGTGAATTTCTGAAGGATTGGTAGAGCACTGTTGCTATTCCAGGTGGTTCAGGAAAGTAGAGTTCATTTAGGTTAGCAGCAATTCCGGATAAAATCATAAAGAATTTAATTTGGAACTAAATCCACAAAGAATGAGGTACGGACATGCAGTCAGCATCACTCAGCGCGGTTCTGCACTAGGGGAAATGAGCCAGGTTGAAACAAGGGCCGTGCTTGTGTGGTGTGTTTTGATTCCTCTTTGATAACCTATGCTATGTGTAAATAAATTAAATGGAATTAACAGCCAGGGCATGTACTAGGTGCATTAGAAAGTCATTCAAGACAGATTGCAGATTCAGAGCAACTTTGATGGGGAGAAGGTACCGGTCCAGGGGTCCATTCCCCCAGAGCTTTCCTTAAGCAGCGGAACACTTCTATCCGTGTTCAAAATAATGACAAAAAAGGCTGTGTTTGTGAGGATGAGGACGGCAGGTGCCACAAGCACCGGGGCTGCAGGGACAGGTTACTGCGGGGAACGGGTCTGTTCTCCTGCTTCAACAGCCACATCCCTGCTGTGCAGGGCAGCAGGGAATACAGATCACGGGATGTGAGATCCCTTGGGAGAAAAATGCAAGATAAGTGTGTTAAAATGATCTGATACAACGGAGAGCGGTTGTTGGTACGTGCAAAGGGCACGAACCAGGAGGGATGGGAGCCGCTGCCGCGCTGCAGAACCACCAACACTTTGTGCAAGCCGGGAACTGGCACCTCCGGATCCCTGCAGTCACCGGGCAGGCTCGGAAAGGCCCTCACAGGGTTCCAGAGGTGGAAAAAGGCTTAAGGAATCCGGGCTGTGCGGCTGGTGGGGGCAGGAACTGGGTGATTTAGGTTTTAGGTGTTTAATTCCTTTGCCTGGTTTGCAGGGGAGCAGATCCCAGCAGATCTCATAGTAGTTACAGAAGCTCCCCTGGACGCTGCAGGGTGAATTTTAGTGAAATCCCGTTTCAAAGCCCGTCTGCAGCAGTGCTTGTTATGTCCGGAGAAGGAGATTGCTGGGAGAGGCAGGAAGGGCAGCCGAGATCTCCCAAGGAGCAGCCTGTGGCACGGAGCAGTGCGGGGAGCCTCGGAGCCTTGATCAGAGCTGGATTCTCTGCAGTGCCCTAAGGCTGCAGTTGGCCACGAGCCACGAGCAGCTCGGAGCTCTGCACCCCGGGGTGCTCCACGAGGCTGCTCCTGCCCTGCAGAGAGGGACCTGGGTGTCACGGTGGGTGACAAGGTGACCATGAGGCAGCAGGTGCCCTTGTGGCCAAGAGGCCAATGGGATCCTGGGGTGCATTAAGAAGAGCGTCTCCAGCAGGTCGAGGGATCCTGCCCCTCTGCTCAGCCCTGGTGAGGCCACATCTGCAGTATTGTGTCCAGTTCTGGGCTCCACAGGACAAGAGGGATGTGGAGCTGCTGGAGAGAGTCCAGCGCAGGGCTACGAGGATGATCAGGGGCCTGGAACATCTGCCCTATGAGGAGAGGCTGAGGGAGCTGGGCCTGTTCAGCTGGAGAAGAGAAGGCTGAGAGGGGACCTGAGCAGTGTCTAGAAGTACCTCAAGGGAGGCAGTGAGGAGGATGGGGCGGCCTCTTTTCACTGGTGGCCACCGACAGAACTAGAGGAAACGGCCCCAAACTGAAGCATCAGCTAAAGCAGCGCTGTTGGGCGGGTGGTCGGGGGCACGGTCAGGCCAGGCTGCCTCCTGCTTTGTGGGTACAGACAGCCCATCCTGGGTGAATCCGGTTCTTTCTGCCTTTCCTCACCCCAGCCCTGCTGATCTTCTGCCAATCCCGTGCGTCTCCAGGCTCCATCAATGAGCGTCGTTCCGTGTCTGGAATGGGACGGCAGCAGCTCGCTGAAGCAGCCGGGTGGCACCTTTGCCATCCTTCAACAACCAAATGTTACATTTTCGTACCCTTGGGTATCGGTAGGCACTAACTGGTTGCAGAAAGCTGTTCCTTATGTCTTTTTCCCATAGTCTGTCCTCCACTAGGAGCCGTTAGCTTGTCCCAGCAGTATCCGCACCACTCTAGGCACCGCCGAACGTCGTGATGTTTCCTTGAAATCACGGGTTCCTCAAAGGCTCTGGAGCAGACAGATGTGCTCAACCCCGATTTGTGTCTCATATACCCCAGTTTTGGGGCCTGAGACCGCCACATGAGCAGGCACTAGATTTCAGGGAAGGCAGGAACTGGCTTTCCTGTGATCCCAAAAGTACTTCTGGAGATGGGACCTTTTTGTTTTTCCTTTCTTTTATTCCTTCTCTGCAGCAGTGGCAAAGGTGCTGGCCTCTGCCTCTGCTTGCAAATAGTTACACCTAAAGTTACAAAATTAGCAAGTCTCCTATCCTCATCAGAGGAGATAATCTGATGAGAGAGGGAAGAGGCTGCCACGCATCGGGATTGGGAGGAAAATCAAAGCAAGGAGAAGAGGTCACTGTGAGAAGTTGTTCTTGGGCAGCCAGCAGCAGCGTAAGGAGGGCCAGAGTGGAAGACCGTGGGAGGCAGAAATCAGTTTAGCAGTTCCTACGTTATCTGAGTTGTAAGCATTCAGGACATCAGCAAAATTAATATTTAGAAGAACAGAGAGGTAACTAAATGGCGACAGACAGGAAACACAGACGAATACCGACAGTCCGGACTCCAGATACCCGGAGCCGTCGGGGGGAAGGAGGTGGAGCAGAGCAGCACCGGGGTCACCAAGAATCGCTGCGAAACCCGTCAGCCCCTCTGTGTGTTTGTGCCTGTCGAGGGAGGTGCCAGCGCAGCCCCCTCTGACCGATGTGCAGAGGTTCCTTGTGTGGAGGCCTTCGTGTTTAATGCAAAATTTACTGAGGCTATTTGGCGTTACACGGGATTTTGACTTTGCGAAGTGCTGCAGTAACATACCCAGCTCCCTAGGCCAGGCTGAGTGACCCGTAGCAGCGTGCAGCCGGTGCAGCACACGGAGGAGCCTCGGGACAAACGTCCTTCTCATCGCGGGCCCCTGCGACGCGTCCCCATCGTGATGCTCCGCAGCCCCGGTCCCCAGGAGGAGAGCCCGGGCTGGGGTCGGTGCCAGCCCATTGCTGCCCATGGAGCCCGTTTTGGTGCCGATCGTTTTTCACGCTCTCGCGCTCGGCCGACGGACGCGACCCCGCTCCGTGCCGGGCTGGCCAGCGCGGGAAGACGTTTGCGCTCTGTTCATGAGCTCGGGGTGAAGCTGCGGAGCTGCTTGACTCGCAGCTGATGCGGTCAGTCGGGTCGCTCCGTGACACGGTCCTTTATCCATAACGGAGGCAACCCGCGGTCCCGCTTTGCGTTGAGATAAATTCCGCTTTCTTTGCGGCAGCCGTGGTCAGTCCAAGCTCCGCTGGCTCTTCCCTGAGCCTCACGAGCACGTGGACCCTGCCTGTCTCTTCAGAGCCTTCTTCAGGGTAGGTGTTCGCTGCTGGTCACGGGAAGGATCAGTGCTATTGCACGAGGCTTGGAGCTGTTCGTCTGCAGCAACGGCCGCCCTGCAGCCCTGTGTTCAGGGAAGAAGAATTCAGGCAGGACGAGGAGCAGAGGAAAGCTGAGACAAGCGGGAGGACAGAGACGTGACCTCCTGCGAGGGGCTGCCAAGGCCCATGTCCCTGTCAGCTGCTGGGAGGGATCGGACGAGCTGCCAATGCCCCGGTCCCTCCGCCAGCAGCCCTGGGAGCCGCTGCTGGAGCAGCGCGCGTGCCGGCCGCTCCGGAGGGTCATTCTCCCTGCGAGCTCCAGCGTGCAGAGCCCCAGCGCGGGGAGCTGGCAGGAAGGACCCTGCTCGTCCCGCCAGGACCTGCCTGCGGCCCCGCTGCCCGGGAACGCCCCTGATCCCGGCTGGACCTGCCGGCCCCGGCACGAGAGCGGCTGCGCGAGGTCCCTGCCTGCTCCGCGCTCACCGCGTCGCTGCCCTGGAGGCCCCGGCGGCCTCGCGGGGCCTCTCCCTGAGCCCTCTGCTCTGCGGCTGCCCCGTCCCGGCCTCCCCTGTCCCCGCAGGGCGGCTGCAACGCGCACGGCCGGGCCGGCCTCCCCTGGGGCCTCCTCCGCGGCCTCCTCGCCGCAATGCGAGGCCAGGGCCTCCCCTGGGCCTCCTCCTCACCATGATGCGAGGCCGGGCCAGCCTCCCCGGGTCCTCCTCCCCAGCCTCCCCTGGGCCTCCTCGCCGCGGTGCGAGGCCGGGCCCGCGCGCAGCGCACAGCGGGCAGCGCAGCAGCCCTGCAGCCCCGGGCGCTGCTGCCGCCTCGCGCTCCGGCTCCCTCCTGGGGACACGTTTGGTGGCTTTCCCGGCCGGTGCTGCCCGCTGGGCCCCTGCTTTGCGGAGCTGTCGGTGGTGACCCCCAGACCTTCCCGCGTCGTCACCGCCAGCTGCATGTTCAGCATCGGCTGCTTCTGATGATCCTCCCCTAGAAACACTATTTTGCATTGATTTACATGGGTGCTCTTCTGCCACCTTTTGCCCGTGATCCTGGTCTGAGGAGTCCTGGATTTCCTCAGCACTGATCCCTCATTTGGCTCTTCAGAAGGGTTTCTATCAACCGCAGGCTTTGCTGTGGTATCTCCAGTTTCCTGTGTATGTTCTTCTTTGCTTTGCAGTCGCTTTCTGCATGGTTTGATTCTCGATCTGTGCCTTCCTCCAGGCCATAATCGTGGTCTCTAACAGCTGGGCATCCCCAGCAAGCAGCTCTGCACAACTGGGCTAACATGTTTCTCCAGCATGTTCTTCCCTTCGTGTTTTGAAATTTTCAAGATGAAATATTCAGGAAACTTCGCGTTGAGGAGTGTCAAAGCAAAAAACTTCACAGTTGCAGAGGCTGGTAGCTCATCTTCTTGGGTATTACCAGTGATCAGGTGTGAATGAGGACTTCATGTTGTGCAGGATCATTGTCTTCTTCCCGCACCTCCCTGCACCATACATGCAACTCTGACCCATTTCCTTTGCCATCAGCTTTGCTCTATACCTTTCATTATTGGCCTTCTGTTTTATTTCAGCCCCGTGACTGCCTTCTCACCTGCTTTCAGCAGGACATGGTTGTTCCTGGTCAGGTTATTTTTATTCCATCTTTCACATAGGGCTTGGCAAATGGGACAGATACTTTGAGGTCGCCTTCCAGAAGCCCTTCAGAGCGCTGTCCCCTCCGTCGTGGTCAGCAGCAGATGTGTTTTTATTTCCCATGGGTCCAGTTGTTGCATCCCAGACCCCCATGGTCAAGATTTTCTTCATGAATTTCATCACCTCCTCCAGCCCTGGCGCGTTCCGGCCGGTTTGGTTGTGGCTTTGGGCTGAGGTTCTTCTGGCCAAGGGAGTCGGGGAGTCGCAGTCCGGTCGGACGTGCAGCTTCCCCGGATGAGCCTGGCGCTGCGGAGCGCGTCCCGGCCCGGAGCGCGTCCCGGCCGGCTCCTCCGCGTGCCCGGTGACGCTGCCGCTGCTCCCGGCTGCCGCTGCCGCTCGTTTGTGCAGTCAGGGAATGCCCAACAGCGGAATAAAACGGCCTCCTGTTGTCTGTGATTCCGTTTCTTATGGCTGTTTCTGGCCGTTGCTCGTGTAAGGTCACATTCGAGACACACTGGGCAAAAAGCTCTCTAACCACATCAATACCTGCCGTTCATTCCAGATCATACTAAGTTATAAACAATTGAAAATCAGCATTTCCCGTCTGTTACGTGAGCTGTCAGCAAAACTGCCCCAGCGTGCCAGGATGCGGCTGGGATACGAGTGCTGGGGTGGAAATCATGGGAAATCAGCGCTGCCCTCGGGACAGCACTGCAGAACCGGGGGAATCTCCCCTTTCCGGCCCCACGATCCAAACCTCTCCTTGCTGCCGTCTGTTTTCTAGTAACCTGATCAACGCAAACTGCTGCCCATTGGGGTGGACACGCTCGATGATTAAAAATGAAACAGAAAGCCTAGGCGTGCTCCGTCAACGTTTCTGTGCTTTATTTGGAAGGAGCAGGGTGCTTGTGCATGTATCACATGCAGATGATGAAATACTTCTCAATCCATTAGTAACCGAGGCTGTCAGCATCTTCCAGCTGCTGGTAATTTTTAATGTTTTTTTTTTTTTTTAATTTTATATTACTGGGGAAATGCCAAAGACTCGCAGAGTGCCAGTGTGCAGTAGGGGTAAGAAGGTTGATGCAGTTGATTTTAAGTGTCTGAGACTGGTATCAGTCCCTGGCAAAAAAAACGTCCGGGTCGGTGTTGGAGTGAGTGGATAGAGAACTACAGGGTGGAGCAGAAAGTCTCTCGACACAAAACCCGTTTCATTCTTTGGGTGGCAGGTGACTGCTCAGATCTGGTGGCTCCTTGCAGGGCCGTTACTCGGTGCTGTGCTGCGTCTCCGTTACGGTACAGACGTGCGGGTGCAGATGTTCACAGATGCGCCAGGGGACAGGTCTGGAGAGGCTGTCAGCGAGGAGGCCTCGCCGGCCCGCGGGTCCCGAGGGTCTCCCCGGGATTCACCTCGAGGGTCTCCCCGGGATTCACCTCGAGGCTGATGCGATTTGGTGCTTGTAAACGCTCGGGAATAAACTCGGGCTCGCGGCTAACGCCGTTCCCGGGTGTCCGGAGGGAGGCGCTGGCCAAGAACCGGCACCAGTACCGGGGCAGACCCGGAGCTCGGAGGAGACGCGGGAGCGCCGCGCTCCGGAGCCCGACCGTGCCGTCCGCTCCAGCCAACAGGAGCGTCGCGAGCCGCTTTCACCGGAGTGCAGCGGCAATTCCATCCCAGTCAGGCGTTCTGAGGAGAGTGTGTGTTTTCATGAAAACCAAGGGGGAAAGCTTGAATTAAAACGGTAATGTAAAAGCGTGGTATCTTGGAAAATGCTGACATTTCCGTTTCTGCATTTAGTTCAATGCCTTTTTTCATTTTTGTATTTTTATGCTGTTCCATAGGAAACAGCACTCCTTCTTACACATTGCAAATGCCACATATTTTTAATTGTATTATATTAATACATATTACAATAATATATACCATTGTATATTATTGTATTATATATAATAATTGTAATATTATAATATGGTATGTATAATTATAATATAGAGAATATATAATATTATAATATAATATATGATAATATATGATAATATGTTAATAATAATATGTTATTAATAATAGCAATAAGATATATTATAATTATTATTAAACAACAACAGTTCAATCTGCCTTGGATTAGTATTAATCAATATACCTTGGACTTTATTGCCCTAAGACTGAACATCTCCATCTGTATTGGAAACAAGTAGGAAGAAACCTGCATTTTGAAGTGTGGAAGTTTGCAGCCTCCTGGGCGTGCTGCACGTAGCCGCCGTGCGTTCCATCCCAGTGTGAGTGCTGTCCGGTGCAGAGGGTGACACGATGAGCCAGGACGGAGGGACTGTGCAGTAAAGAGCCAAAAGACAAGAACCAGTGACAGAAAATCGATTTCTTGCTGGTTTAAAATAGGAAGAGACTTGTTTTAAGCCGTGGGAATTGCTGGACGTTTGCAGCAAGCGTTCGGGAAGGGGCTGGTTCTCCGTTTCCTGGGGCCTTGGAGCGGAGACGTTTCCGTGGGGCGGGAGGGAGGCAGGACCGGGCGCACGGCAGGGCCGGGCCGTGCGGTGAGAGCAGCGACGGCGCCGGCACCGCCGGACCCCGCGTCGCCTCCCCCGCGCGCGTCCCCTCTGCGAGCGGATGTTCTCGAGCGCGAACCTGGGCATCGCGCGGGGGGCTCACACCGGCAGCGTTGCCCAGAGCTCACCACGTTTCTCATTTGCCACCATTAACTATCGCATGTCTGCAGTAACAGCAGCCCTGGAGTAAACGAGAGATGTAAAAACCAATGTCAAAGTGTGCAAGCCAGTCTTTAGTTTAGTTTAGTTTAGTTTAGTGTTACAAGGTGTGTGTCTAGGTCAGTTTTGCAGCCGTGCACAGGGTATGTGACAGTCTCCCCAGACTGTCCCCCAAGGTCCTGCTGCCGGGAGGCCTCGTCCTGCTGACGCCATCGTGGCTACGTGTCCAAGCAGGGAACCTTCCTCTCCAGTTACTGCTGCTTCTCCGTGGCCGTATCTGCCCCGTGAGGTGGCACGACCGGCTGCTCCCTCCTCGGGAGCTGGTGCAGGTGGCGCTTGCGGCAGGTCCCCCACAGGCCCTGGTGGCTCCGCGGACCCGGAGCGGCTCCTCGGGTGCCCCACGCGGGTCGTTCCTGCTGATCCCTGTGCGTCCCTCTCCCGTTCCGCAGGGACAGGGCCCCTCTGCGAGGCCCGGGAGCAGCCCGAGGTTTCCCAGCCCCAGGAGCCCTCACTACAACTGCCAAATAGGCAGACGGAGCTGGAAATGCCCCATTCTAGGGCCCTGCCGCGGCAGCCCAGGGCATAGGTGGGAGCTCAGTTCTCCTGCCCCATCGCAGCCCTGCACTTGCTGCTTCCCCCGTTGCACCTCTCCCAGCTGCTGCACAAGACGGCACTCACAAATGGGGATAGGCTAAATATGAAAATGTGCTATGATGGAGCATGAAAAGATCCGCAGCGATGCAAAACCTTCGGGCTTGGGTCTCGCCACGGGGCAGCGTTGCTCTGTGCCACGGGCAGCTTTTATCCTGCTCTGTTTCTGTTTGTGTCCTAGGTGAACGGTGTGAACGTGGTGAAGGTCGGGCACAAGCAGGTGGTCTCGTTGATCCGGCAAGGGGGGAATCATCTGGTGATGAAGGTTGTTTCCGTCAGCCGCAAGCCAGAATCAGAAGAAGTTGTTCGGAAGAAGGGTAGGTGTTTCCTGGCATCCTGGCTAGCAGGGTTTGCCTGGCTTCGACGCGGGCAGGCGCACGGAAGCGCGGGGCGCTGGGGTGAGTCTGCACAGCGAGGACAAGGCTGCTGAGCCGGAGCTGCCGAGGAGGGCGCGGGGTGCAGGGGACGTCCCCGTGCCAGCCTGGTGCTGGCCCTTAAGGAGGAGCCCCCGTTTCCTGGGGCCACGGGAGCTCCCGAGCGCAGCAGCGACGGGCTGAGCGGGACGGGCGCTGTCGGGGCCGTAACCAGGGAGCGATGCTGTCAGGACAGGGGGAGGTGGGAGGCTGAGCCGGAGCATCCCGGCTCTGCCAGGGAGCTGGGCACGGCCGGAGCATCCCGGCTGTGCTGGGGAATTGGGCAGAGCCAGAGCATCCCAGCTGTGCCAGGGAGCTGGGCACAGCCAGAGCATCCCGGCTGTGCCAGGGAGCTGGGAACAGCCAGAGCATCCCGGCTCTGCCAGGGAGCTGGGAACACCAGAGCATCCCGGCTGTGCCGTGGAGCTGGGAACACCAGAGCATCCCGGCTGTGCCAGGGAGCTGGGAACACCAGAGCATCCCGGCTGTGCCGTGGAGCTGGGAACAGCCAGAGCATCCCAGCTGTGCCAGGGAGCTGGGAACAGCCAGAGCATCCCGGCTGTGCCAGGGAGCTGGGAACACCAGAGCATCCCGGCTGTGCCAGGGAGCTGGGAACACCAGAGCATCCCGGCTGTGCCAGGGAGCTGGGCACGGCCAGAGTATGGGGGTATCAGGGTGCAGAGCAGCTCCTGCTCCTGTTCGGGGGTATCGCGGTGCAGAGCTGCTCCTGTTCAGGGATATCAGGGTGCAGAGCTGCCCCTGCTCCTGTTCGGGGGTATCGTGGTGCAGAGCAGCTCCTGTATGGGGATATCAGGGTGCAGAGCTGCTCCTGCTCCTTTACGGGGTGCGTATCGCGGTGCAGAGCAGCTCCTGTATGGGGATATCAGGGTGCAGAGCGGCCCCTGCTCCTTTACGGGGTGGGTATCGTGGTGCAGAGCAGCTCCTGCTCCTGTATGGGGATATCAGGGTGCAGAGCTGCCCCTGCTCCTGTTCAGGGGTATCATGGTGCAGAGCAGCTCCTGTATGGGGATATCAGGGTGCAGAGCTGCTCCTGCTCCTTTACGGGGTGGGTATCGTGGTGCAGAGCAGCTCCTGCTCCTGTATGGGGATACCAGGGTGCAGAGCTGCCCCTGCTCCTGTTCGGCGGTATCGCAGTGCAGAGCTGCTCGTGCTGGCACTGGGGCTGCCATGGGGGCTCTGTCCCTGGGCTGGGGGGGCATCATGCTGGAGAATGGCCCTGCTGGGGCAGGAGGTGCCATGGAGAGCTGCCCCGCGGGGTGCAGGAAGGGCCGTGTCGGAAGGCTCCCCCGTGGGGACTGTCCCGGTGGGACACGGCACCCATGGAGGTTTAGGGGGGCATCGTAGCGGGGATGTGACCCCCTGGGAGGGCAGGGGTGCCAGGGTGGGGAGTGATCCCTGGGGCACTCTGGGGTTCAGGGCAGTCCCCACAGAGGCGCTGGCCGTGGTGGAGATTCCAGGGTGGAGAACAGCCCCCGCGGGGACGTGGAGGGTGACAGGGTCCTGTCCCCACCCGGGCGGTTGTGGATGGAGCTGCTGCACAGGTCAGGGGCCTCCGGGAGGTCTGGGGACCTGTGCCCTGGAGCAGAGCTGGCACTGCTGCCCGGAGACTGGGCAGGGACCCGCTGCCCGTGGGACAGGGAGGACTGGAGCAGGGGACAGCCAGCTGTGCAGGGCAGGGACACACGGGAGCAGCCAGCTGTGCAGGGCAGAGCACATCTGGGGGCAGCAGCTGTGTGGGCAGGACACACGGGAGCAGCCAGCTGTGCAGGACAGGGACACACGGGAGCAGCAGCTGTGCAGGACAGGGCACATCTGGGAGCAGCCAGCTGTGTGGGCAGGACACACGGGAGCAGCCAGCTGTGGGGGCAGGGACACACGGGAGCAGCCAGCTGTGCAGGACAGGGCACATCTGGGAGCAGCCAGCTGTGTGGGCAGGACACACGGGAGCAACCAGCTGTGCAGGACACATCTGGGAGCAGCCAGCTGTGTGGGGCAGGGACACACGGAGCAGCCAGCTGTGGGGGCAGGACAGGGCACATCTGGGCGAGGGCTGCAGCCTCACGAGGCAGAGGCCAGGGGCGCCGGGAGCTGCCCCGCTGGCACCGGGAGCTGCCGTCGGCGCTCGCGGCTCCCCCATTGCGTCCCTGCCCCGGGTCCCGCGGCGGCGCCGCCGGCCGAGCGCAGAGCAGGGCCGGGAGCGTGGAGCAGGGCCGGGCTCTCCCCCGGCCCGCGCGGGACCGGCGCTTTCCGCCCGAATCCGCCCCTGCCGCTCGCGGATGCTCAGGCAGCGCAGGTCGCCATGGCAACGCGGAGCGTTGGATCCTGCGTTGTCGGCGCCGCGAGGAGGAGGAGGAGGCGCCGGGCGGCAGGAGCGGCCCCGAGCCGTCCCCGCGCGGCGGAGCCCATGGCATGGACGGCGCCTCCGGCAGAGCCGGCGGCCGGCCTGGCGCGGGGGCCGCCCGTGCCCCGTAGCGCCGCGCGCCCGTCCCCGCCGCGCACCTCGCGCCGGGACCCGCCGAGCGGCGCTAGCGCCCGGCGAGCGCCGTCCCGCCGCCCCGCGCACCGCTGACCGCAGCGAGCGGCTCCCGGAGCGCTCGGGGCATGAGCCGCACGGGGACAGCGCTGGCACGCGCCTTCGCCGAGGGCCGCGGGGCGCCGGGCGCGTCCCCGTAGGAGCCGCCAGCCTCGCGCGCCCGCCGGGGCCTGCCCCATGCCGTGGGTCTGAGCCACCGAGACCATGAAGAAGTTTGCTTCGACGCGCAGCCTCAACAAGATCCTGCAGCAGTGCGACTCCTCGTCCCGCGAGTACGAGGAGATCCAGGCTGTGGAGAAGAAGTGGCACCTGCATCTGGCCACTCCTCGGAAGTTCCTGGACAAGAAATGCAAAATGCCGTCTCTGTTCCTTTCAGCGCCGCCGCCGCCCAAGAGGGCCCCCAGCACCACGCTGACGCTGCGCTCCAAGTCCATGACGGCCGAGCTGGAGGAGCTGGGTGAGCGGCAGCGCGCGCGGGGCGCAGGGACCGGCGCGGGCGGCACGCGGCACCCGCGTCCCTCGGGGCGCGAGAGGCCTCGGGGCGTCTGCGCCCTCGTGCTGAGGTTTCTGTGCGCAGCTGGGGGTGCTGGGGGTTGGCGGGCGCGGAAGGGGGGTGGTGGCACTCGGGCCACCCCTTGGCGGCCACCTCCTCACGGGGACAGAGCGGGGAGGGCAGCCGGCTCGGCGGGTGCTGCCAAGGCGCCCGGTGCGCGTCCCCGCGGCGCCCGTCCCCGCGGCGCCCGTCCCCACGGCGCCCGTCCCCACAGCGCCCGTCCCCACGGCGCCCGTCCCCACGGCGCCCATCCCCGCGGCGCCCGTCCCCGCGGCGCCCATCCCCGCGGCGCCCGCCGCGCTCCGGCCCCGCCAGCCCCGTGTTTTCACCGTCCTCTGCCTGCAGGCAGATGAGCTGGCGCCCCGAGCCCTCCCCCTGCCCGCGTGCACGTGCACACGTGCTCACACGCTCTGCTGCTGCTACGGAGCCTGCCCACGGCTCCAGATGCTGCGGTGTCCCCGCGCAGCCTCGTGCTCCCCACGCTCCGTGCGGTGCCCGGGGCCGCGTTTTGGGCCGCCCGCAGAGCACCAGCGCCCGCCCGCCCTCGCGTTTGGGTGCCCGGTCCTGCGGCCCGGCTCCGATGCCGGGTGGCTCCGATGCTCCGATGCGACGCGGGTGGCTTGGCCATGCCGGGGCTCGGCGCGGGGCTGGCGCTCGGCCGCGGTGAGCGCGCTGGGGGCTGCGGAGGGGCCGGCCCCGCTCGCGCGCTGCATGCGCGGGCGCCCCGGTGCATCCCGGCTCCGCAGAGCCCTGGGGGCAGCAGCCGCGGGGCCGGCCCCTCCGCTGCCCTTCCCCGGGCTCCGGAGCCGGCTGGGAGCCGGGCGCCCTCGGCACCGTTACCACCGTAACGCGGCGTGTCCAGGCTTCACTGCCCTGCGAGCTCCTCCGGAAAGAAACAGAGCCCGCGCTGAGGCTCACGTGTGGGCTTGGAGGGGAAATCTTAGTATTTAAGTGTTTGCACCAGGCGATGCACTTTGGTGTCCCGTGCACGGCCCTGTTCTTCACCCCGAGCCTTTGTCTCTGTCGCGGGCTCCGTGGCAGCCCTTAGGAGAGGCCCTGGAGCAGCCGTTTCTTCCCCTTCCGTGCTGTTCCCTTTGCACAGACGCTGCGCGGGCACCGCGGTTCGTTTCAGCTGCGGGTGCTGCAAGCAGCTCCTCCCCGGTGCGATGAGCGCTGCTCGGAGCGTCCCCCGGCCGGCGGGCACGGGGGCAGCGCTGCAGACTCGTGCAAAGGGAAGTCACGACAAGCAGAGCAGCGTCTCTGCCAGGGAGCGCATTAAGGATGAGTCCTCCAGGTCTCCCTGCGGATTCCGCACGCAGATTCTGCCTTGCACGGGACCAGGGGCTGCCGTCCGCCCCACGGCTCCGGGAAGGCGTTCGTGGGCAGTAGCTCTTCTGCAGCCCTGTGTTTTCCAGGAAGGTTCAGAGCAGCCCGTTTGGTGTCATGCGGAGCCGGGAGCGCTTCCTAGCCAGGCCCGTGACGCATCTCCAGGGAGAGGGTTAGGGAAAATGGAGGGCTGCTCCCGCGGCGGCGGCTCCGTCGTCTCCCTGCCGAGCGGCGCCGGGTCCTGCCGCGGCGCCGGGAAAGGGGTTTGTGGGCTGCTCCCTGCCGCCCTCCTGCGAGGGGGAGCCGGCCCGGCCCGGCCTGCAGAGCTGGGCTGCTGCACCGGCTGCTGCACCGGCTGCTGCACCGGTTCCTGCACCGGCTCCTGCACCGGCTCCTGCACCGGTTCCTGCACCGGCTCCCGCAGGCTGCACGCCGGACCCCGCTCCCAGCACAGCAGGCTCCTGCTGGCAGAGTTCTCCTGTCCTCCATCCTGGCTGCTCCCTGGAGATGCTTCGGGATCACTGCTGGCTCTTCTCAGGGAGCAGCGAGGAGCCAAAGGCTTTTCTGAGGGTTTCTGCACAGTTCAAGCAGTAACTGCCACCCAGAGCCGCTGGCCACCCTGCTGCCCGCAGCATCACTCCCCTCCTGCGCCCCGTCCCCTTCTGCTGCGCGGGGCAGGGAGACGGGCTGAGCCGCGTCAGGCCAAGCGCAGGGGCCGGTGCTGCCCGTGCCCGGTGTCCCCACGGAGGGGCCGGTCCTGCCCGTGCCCAGGGTGTCCCCGTGGAGGGGCCGGTCCTGCCCGTGCCCGGTGTCCCCACGGAGCCGGGGCCGAGGAGCGCGGCCCTGGCGCGGAGCCGCCCGGAGGCAGCGCTGCCCGCGGAGCCGGGGCCGGGGCGGTGGGGACGGAGCGAGCGCAGCGCAGGGGTGGAAGCCGGCGCTGTTCGTACCATTCATGTTGTGTGTTTTGTTTCTTGATTCCAAGCCTCCATGCGGAGAAGAAAAGGGGGTGAGTGAACTGCACGTCCCGGGGCTCATCCCTTCCCTGTCCCACACCCAGAGCGTCCCAGTCCCACCATGGAAGGGTCGTGATGCTCCCCAACACTGCTGTCCCCGGTTGTCACAAACAAGCCCTGAGCAGCGGCGGGTCCCAGGCTGGCTGCAGGGAGCAGGATCCATGGCAGCTCCAGCAGAGGAACCGCCCGGGGTCACACTGCGCACACACGGGAATCCCCGTTCCTGAAACTCCACGTCCTCAGGGAACGTGTGCCTTGTACGGGAAAGCCTCGTGGGATCTAAAGCAGAGTCTCCTTGAGCCCCTGAGTCCAGCCTCTGGAATTCAGCCTGCGGGAACCGCAGCCCCGCGCTGTGCCGTGCCCGGAGCCGCGCGCTGCTCCGGACGCGCTGCAGGAGGTGCCAGCGCAGAACCCCGGGAGCTGCCGGGCCGGGGCTGGTGGCAGCTCCTCGGAGCAGAGCTGGGGGAACGGGATGCTCCGTGGGGAAGGCAGCCGGCGGGGTGAAGCCGGTCGGGTTTGGCTGCGTGCGCAGCTGCTGCGCACAGGGCCGGGGACAGCGGTCAGGGACGTGAGAGCGACAGGGTGCAGCCGGTGATGGGAAATCCTGACGGAGCAGGAAGGCTCCTCCCGTCCCGGCACGTCGCGCTGCATCTCTGCCGTGAACGTGGGGTAGAGGGGAGGAGAGCGGGACTGCCCAGGGCAGCTGGCACAGACGCGTTTCCAGGAATGCGACAAGGAATGAGCAGCTCCCATCTCGCCTGCATCCCGTCCTGAGTGGTGAGGGAAGGGCGCCGTGCAAGTCCCAGCTGGCAGGGAGGATGGAGAATTGCAGAGTCTCCCGAGAAGAGCTTGGGAGGAGTGTGACCGTGTCAGGGCTGCTGGGAAGGCCTGACGTTTTCTGTGCCAAGGGAATTCCGGAGCTGACCTGAGCTGGTCCTTGGAATATGCCCAGGTGCCTGTTGTGACCTGCGGCGCGGGGTTCAGCGGTCACGTGCAGTCCCCTCCACGTGCCGGGTGCTGTTTGCACCGCGCTCGCTCCTCAGCCTGCACTTCTGGAGTGTTCGAGGCGCTGGGACTTGGTGTTGACCCTTGTGGCTCGGAAACGCTGCGTTACGAGCACTGAGCAGCACACGCAGCGCGCAGGACCTGCCGGAGTGACACCAGCCCCAGCAGCGATTTGGAGGGCTCCGATGCTCCGCGCTCTGGGTGCCGCTTGTGTCAGCGGGTTCAGCGCCCCGCGCGGTGCCGCGGTGCCTGGCCCGGCTCCGTGCTGACCCTCCCAGCTCCGTACAGCAGGACCCCCCCGCAGGGGCAGGGCCGTGGTAGTCAGGGCTGCGCTTTCCAGTGCCCCGAGTTTTAGGGAGATTTGGTGCCCCAAACAGGGGATCCCCGCAGCAGCTCTGCCCAAGTGAGTAGGCGCTGGTGGCGGCGAGCGGCAGGAAGGAGCGCGGAGCAGGGACGCTGCGGAGCAGGGATGCTGCGGAGCAGGGATGCTCTGCGGTGCGGGGAGGGCAGGAGCCGGGAGCGGCGCCGTGGGGCAGGCGCAGGGGCTGCCCCGGGTGCCCGTCCCGCAGCCAGGACAGAGCGGGACCCTCCGGGCAGCGGGTGGGCAAGGGGCAGGCCCGAGTGCGGCTGGGCAGGCCGGAGGGATCCGCTCCGAGGGGAGCAGCGGGATCGCGCGCAGCCATGCAGATCCCTAGCGAGGGCGCCCGGCCAGGGCTGGAGGGAGTCAGTGCGCGGCCGTGTTATAGAATCACAGAATGGTGAAGGGACCTCTAGGGATCACCCAGTCCAAGCCCTGCACACGCAGGGTCACCTAGAGCACGTGGCACAGGACTGCGTCCAAGCGGGTTTGAAGATCTCCAGAGAAGGAGACTCCACAACCTCTCTGGGCAGCCTGTTCCAGGGCTCTGGCACCCTCACTGGGAAGGAATTTTTCCTTAAGTTCCTGTGGAACTTTTGATGTTTCAGTTTCCGGCCGTTTCCTCTAGTCCTATCAGTGGCCACCAGTGAAAAGAGGCCGCCCCATCCTCCTCACTGCCTCCCTTGAGGTACCTCTAGACACTGCTCAGGTCCCCTCTCAGCCTTCTCTTCTCCAGCTGAACAGGCCCAGCTCCCTCAGCCTCTCCTCGTAGGGCAGATGTTCCAGGCCCCTGATCATCCTCGTAGCCCTGCGCTGGACTCTCTCCAGCAGCTCCACATCCCTCTTGTCCTGTGGAGCCCAGAACTGGACACAATCCTGCAGATGTGGCCTCACCAGGGCTGAGCAGAGGGGCAGGATCCCCTCCCTGGACCTGCTGGAGACGCTCTTCTTAATGCACCCCAGGATCCCATTGGCCTCTTGGCCACGAGGGCACCTGCTGCCTCATGGTCACCTTGTTGTCCTCCAGGACACCCAGGTCCCTCTGTGTCCCAGGTCCCACCCCGGCAGCGCAGACACGGCCGCGGGGCCCTCGAGGCCACCAGGGTGCTGGGGAGGAGACGTCCCCGCGCGCGGGTGGCTGCAGCGGGGCCCTGCCCGGCCACGGGGTGCCCTGGGACGGCTGCTTCCCCGTTACCTGGAGCCACCCTGTCCCCCGCCTCCATTAACCCAGTTCTGGGGGATTTGATCTCAATCTGAATATAAACATATACATATTTATATATTTGAGTAAAAAATTGCTCTTTTAAGCTAAGGAAATAGGCTTGCTCAAAACCTTGCGCTAGAGTCAGGAACCCTCCGCTGGAGGGCTCCGAGCTGCCGCCGCGCGAGGCCGGAGCGGCCGCCGGCACCGCGGGGCTGGCACTGCCAGCACCGGCACCGGCACCGGCCGCCCCTCCTGCCCGCGGTCGGCGCTCGGGGTCTCGGCGGGGCCGGGGGCTGCAGGTGGGCGCTGCAGACGCCGTCGTTCGCAGGGCTGCTGGGGGGGAGCGGACGGAGCGGCACCTTCTCCAGCTCCGCTTCCAACGGGCCTGTGAACCGTCCTCCGAAAGTGGGAGTCTGCTCTCTCCTTATCCACACCAAAGAGGATGGGCTTGTCCTAGGGGATCTGCCCTGGTGCAATGGCCCTTGCTGACTGGTTTGCTTTCATGTTTGGATTTTCAGAGAAGCTGGATGAGATTTTGGCAGCAGCAGAGCCCTCGCTGAGAGCAGACATCGTCGAAGCGGATTCTAGGGCAGCCACTGTGAAGCAGCGACCAACGAGCCGGCGCATCACGCCAGCAGAGATCAGTGTGAGACAGCGGGGCCGGCGCGGGAGAGCGACGGGCACCGCGTCCCGGCTCCAGGGGCTGGGATCGGGAGGCGGATTCACAGGAGGGGCTGGAAAACCAGGGCTCTGCGTGAAGACGGGGTGCAGGGAGGGCAGGGGTCCACACAGGAGGTTCAAGAGCAGACCCAGGCGTTGGGGCACTCGTTCACAAATATGACACTGATGACAGGAAAGATATAAGAATATGCCTGAAAAAAAGGTGGAGAGCTTAGTTAGAGAGCTTAGTGTGGCTGAGGTTTTCAGGATGTGAACCTGGATATTAGGAGGCATCACAAAAGGGAAAGATGTAGCCTGTGAGGAGCAACAGGGATGGGGTAGGAGAGAGGGTGGCAGCTCCAGGCCGGTCCGTGTTCTGTCGGCAGCGGGAGGCAGCTGCTGGAGCAGGAGACAAGGTGGGACACGGCGATGCCGAGCAGAGGGTGCCTGTGTGGAGCCCTCGCACACAGGGAAGGCTCCTGTGTGCCTAGATGGAGTCCTAGACGGAGCAGTGTGAAACCCAAGGAAGCCCCATATATTATCACACCGTGGTCACAGAGCGCCCAAGGACAGCAAGGGGAGGCAGGCAGCTAGGAGAGGAGGAGGAAGGTTTATCCTTTATCGGGTATTGGCACAAATTCTGGAGGCATTCCACATGGAGAAACACTGCGAAGAGGTTTAGGAGGGTGGGAGTGAGGAAGGGGCTGTGGAGTTGGTCCTTGGTCCCAAGGAAGCCTCCCCTGTGCCCGGAGCTGCCTGCAGGGACAGGCTCCTTGGTGTTGCAGCCCCAGCCGCATCCAGAATTCCAAGAATCGGGTGCAGGAAGATGAGGTATTTGCTTCCTTCTGATTCTCACAGGTGTCAAGAATGGAAATTTCCTTTTTTTCCTTTCAGTCACTCTTTGAACGCCAGGGTATGGCCGCACATTCAGGGGTCCTTTCAGGAGCCGAGAAACCCCATGTTTCCCTGCGCAAAGGAATTCCACGAACAAAATCCGTAGGTAAGAGCACGTGCGGGGAAAGCGGTTCCTAAAGCAGCAGGGTGGTCCTCGCGCTCCCTGCAGCCCCTGAGCCTGCAGAACACGCTCAGCCTCCTGGCCTCCCTCATAACTGGAATCTGTTAGGAATACCTGTGCAAAGGGAGTTCTACCTGCGTGTGTCACCAAAAAATGATTCAACATGGACACGAGGTCTGCTTTGAGCAGAAGGGTGGGCTGGAGACCTCCCGGGTCCCTTGGTCCATGGCTGTTTGTGGCGCTGCTGGGGCAGGGACCTGCCTGCCGCTCTGGGTGCTCCCACGGGATGGATGGACGGGTCCTGCTGCGGCCGGGCTGGCAGCACAGAGCTGAGTACACGGGGGCTGGAGCGTTGGACCACGAGCTGGAGCAGGCCGAGCTGCTGGAGCCGGCAGCAGCCGACGTTCTCCAAGAACGAGCGAGGTAGGGGCTTGTCACGGGCACCGTGTCCGGGCCTTCCGACCCGGCCGCAAGGACAAACAGCACTGCTGGGTCCGCAAGGACAAACAGCGCTGCTGGGTCCACAAGGACAAACAGCGCTGCTGGGTCCACAAGGACAAACAGCGCTGCTGGGTCCACAAGGACAAACAGCACCGCTGGGTCTGCAAGGACAAACAGCACCGCTGGGTCCGCAAGGACAAACAGCACTGCTGGGTCCACAAGGACAAACAGCACCGCTGGGTCCGCAAGGACAAACAGCACTGCTGGGTCCACAAGGACAAACAGCACTGCTGGGTCCAGAACGCTGCTCGAGGAGGCAGAATCGAGCGGGTGGCAGCACAGTGACAGGCTGTTGGTCCCTTCAACTCTCTTCGTCTTCTGCGTCGCTCAGTTTTGTGCAGGGGCTCGCGGGCTCCTGGTGGTCCCCGAGGCCGTGGTGAGCAGCGCTCAGGTCTCGCTGGGGCCGGTCCCTCCAGGGCAGCACCGGCCCATTGAGTCCTCTGGGGTGCGTCAAGGAACGGCCTGGGGGTCGCTGCTTTGTGTTTACACTAATATATTGGATTGATTTTTATGACAAAGTCCTAGTGTTAGCAGTGTTTGCGCGCTATGTAGGTTGGAGCAGGGGAGAGTAAGATTTTATTTAAGTAGAGAAGCCCCTGGAGAAGGGGCAAGAAGCAAAGGGGCAGAAAAGGAATTCGTGTGTTGTGTGATTAAGTAGTGGTTTTAACTGACCTGAGGCAAAGTTGGATAGTGATGGTGATGCCAAAACAGGTTGTGTTTGGCACACAGAAGGAAGGAAACTGCTGCTTAGAGCCACATGTGAGAGCAGCGTTATCCCAGCAAGAACGTAAGAAATAACCTGAAAAAGGCGAGCGCTGGTTTCCAGAATGCAGTTCCTGATGCAGAGCTGCGGCACAACCTCCCTCCCATGCACGTTGGTGTGAGAGCAGCTGGTCCTGCGCCAGAGCACCAAACTGGAGCTAAACGGGTGTGATTACCCTGGAAAACAGAGGGATGGTCTTTAAAAAAAGAGCAGCAGGTGTTTAATGGACGGTGCTAGAATGTACCTATACACTACATTGATAAAGCTTCTCTCAGAAATATGTAGGGATAAATTCCACATAACTCTGACAAGATAAAGTCTCAACTCGAGCAGATGTGAAGATGCAGCATTGGAAGTAAATGCGGTCATTAATCCGTCGTTCATGTTGCAATCCTGTTGCTGTGCAGAGAGGAGAGGAGCTGGGGTCCCCACAGCGCTGACCCCAGGCCTGGAGCAGAAGTGACAAGTGCGTTTCCTCATTGAAGTTAAAGGTGTCAGTAGAACGTGGAGGATGCGGTTCGCCTCACCCAGCTCTTGTGTCAACACTGCAGAGATCTCGGTCTGATCCCTGTAGTGAACACAGAGGAGGAGACACTTCCACGTGTGGTTGATGCGTTTTAGAAGCCGTCTTAGGAAGCACAGGGATCCTGCACGGGTGCCCATGGGCTGCAAGGAGGGAGTAAAGCAGCATACCTTGGCCAGCAGCACCTAAAGTACCTGCCAAATCCTCTATGTTTCTAAGCAGAAGTTACTCAAAGTATAATCAAGCTACAAGGAGCTGGAAATCATATTAAAAGGGAGCTATTGAATCAACTAATCTCCAAACTCAATAAGAGATCACAAAACTGTAAAAGTACGCATTAAAAATGAAGTATGTGCCTGTAACGCGCCCCTTTTTGCCTGTGTATGCTCTCAAGGGTAGCAGTATGCAGAGGTCTGTGAGGAGGAGGGTGGAAATCTGTGGGTTGATTCAGTTCTGCCTCCTTCGGGAGCACAGGGCAGAGCTCCTGGTGTGTCCCGGAGAGCCCAGAGCAGGGCACGGGGACCTGCATGCGGCGCAGGGTTTGCAGCAACGGTGCAAACAGGGCCCTGCAGTGAGCGCAGGAGCAGGAGAACGTCCTGCGTGACCGTCCAGCGGCCCCGGCTGGATTGCACCGAACGAGGACGGTCCCCGGGAGCAGGGACAGCGACTGCGGCTCAAGGGTTCCCTTTCCAAGGCCCACCCAAAGCAGTGGGTCTGAGATGCCAGTTAATTTGTTTGGAATTCCAGAGCAGCTAAAATAGAAAACAGCCAAGGAGCAGAAATTGGGTTGCAATTGATTTGTTTTAGTAGCCCTTCTTGAGCTGTCATTTTACACCCACCATGACAGGCTCATACAGCTGACTTCATCATAAAAAACCATAAGAACAGCAAAGAACTGGATGAAAAATAAAGCAGGGGTTGGTTGTTTTGGCTTGATTTTTTTTTGGTGAAGATATACACTGGATATTTGAATATTGCAGCATCCCCCACAAATAAGAGCCAATTAAGATTTCCAGGGACTTGTGGCAAAGAGGTCAAAGCATTTCGTCTTTGCAGCCAGAAATTCCTTGAGACGAAGGTAATTAACCTTTTAATTGACTTGTTGCAAAGCGAGTAGACCAAGAGAAACACGACGACAAAAATCTGAAGAAAATAAATCTATTGCAGTGAGGAGCCTGATCGAAAAGAGAATTTCTGTCAGGCTTCCAAGGTAGCTGCCGTGCCATCTGCTGCAACGTCAGATGCTGGAAACGCCGGAGACGCTGCAGGGCGGTGGCGGTACCTGCTGGATCCCTCCCCGCGCGCGGCCCGTGCAGACGGTTCTGCAGGACAGGGAGGGCTGGTGGCGCCTCGGTGACACGTTGCTGCTTGGTGACACGTTGCTGCGGCGGTGACGCTGCGCCCGCCGCGCCGGCGCCTTCTCCTGCATCCGCTGCAGGGACGCGGGACGGGCTCCCAGCGCCTTCCCGTTTGGAAGCAGGATTCCAGGCTCGCGGGAGCTGTGATTTAACCTTGGTGCAGCACCAGCCACCGCAGCATCTGCTGCTCTTCACCTCTCTTGGAAGTGCACTTGGTTTCCTTGTCCTCCTCTGTTAGGGTTAGCTGGAGCTACCGGCTTCGCGCCTGCCTACCCAGGAGGGATCCAGGTGGCCCGTTCGTGTTTTTGGGCTGAGATCCGACAGAGAGGATCCCGTAGCTGAGTGTTAGAACAGGGACGTTCCCCGCGGTCGTGCTGCCCTGGGGAGGCTCCGGTTTGACGGGGCAGCGTTTCCTCTTGGCCGGCGCCCTGCGTCATCGGAGCGCAGACGAGCAGAGAGCTGCTCTGCTGGAGCCTTCGAGTCCTGCGGAGCTGCCAGTGCCGCAGGGTTGGTCGGATCCCTCGTGCAAACCGCCCTTCTCGTGGGCTGCCCTGGCCCCGGGAATGGGAAACAGCATTTAGCAACAGGCAAATGTTACGGTAAAGGTAAAAAAAAAAAAAGGGCATATTTACCACAAATAGTTATAAAGGTAAAAAATGAGCATGTTTACCACAAACAGTTAAGTGTCAACAGTGCAGTGGGTAGGCGTGGAGATAGAAGGAACAAAGCCGTGCTTTTAGCGAGCGGTGTTTTAAATGATCCCTAATGGAATCAGTGTTTTAAATGATCCCTAATGGAATCACTGCCGTCCATTTCAGCAGGTTAAAACCAGCTGGTGCTTCCCGGGGTCACGGAGGGGGGACCCGGAGCCCTTCGCCCAGACCCGCGTCCTCGGCGCTGCCGTGCAGGGCTAATGCAGCGGCCCCTTCCCCCGGGATCGGGGCGCTCGTAAATTCAGCTCTTAATCAAGACGCCGGGTTTTAAGGCAGCTCCTAGGAGGTTAATGGTTGCCCTAGTTCTAACCTCAGGGATGCTCTGAGCAGAACCGTGTCCTGTGCAGACAGAAAACGAAACCCGGTAACCATCAGCCTCGTGCTTATCTATAGACCGATGATCCTCTGGGTTAGGAGAGAGGTTTTGCCTGAAATCTGCAAACATTGAAGCATCACTGAGGGGTTTCTTTACACGCTGAAGGCTGCATTTTGTAGATGAATTGGTGTAGCGTTAAATTATAGATAGAATAATACTTGTACTTTATTAATAATTCTTGATCAAGGTTGCACACACTGGAGCCCAGATAGCATGGGATGATACCAGCTATAGAGGGAATACACTGTAAGTCAGGTTTGAGAGAGGGAACTTGAGTTTACTTAGTACAACTGCATTTACAATATGTTATATACATATATTTGTGGGAAATAGAGAAAAAAAGAAGGACTGATCTACATCCTTTGCTTCTTATTTTGCCATCACAGCAGAAACAGGTAGTGAAAGATTAAACCAAGAGAACGTAACAACACAGCAAGGCAGTTCAATGAGGGCCTTGAGAAGGTGCTCACAGAGCAGAGCGGTGCCGAGCTCCGCTGCTGCGGGAGGCTCGGGAATGCGGGGACGCGGAGCCGGTGCCGCCGGTGCAGGGATGCAGAGCCCGGTGCTGCCGGTGCAGGGATGCAGAGCCCGGTGCCAGCAGCGCACGGGAGTTCGGAGCACCCGGACAGGCACATAGGAGAAAAGAGCCCAGCAAGGGCCAAGCAGGAAGGCGCTCTGGCGTGGGCAGCTCCTCATCAGCAGTCGCTGGGATCCGGCGGGGTGTTCGGAATCGCCCCGGCAGCGCCGGGCGCTGCAGGGAGCGGGGAAGGAGCCCGCCAGGAATGCGCTTCCCTCCCACCTCCTGCCGCAGCCGTCTCCGGAGCGCTGGTCCTCTCACCGAGGAGCAGTGGGAGATGCTCTTTTTTACGGGGAACAGACAGTATTCCTGGTATTCCTAGGAGCAGCGTTGTGGTTAGCTTGGGAATCAGAACTGGAATGAAGCCTCTCTTCTGTGATAAGGTTCAAGAATAATTCAAGCTGGAAGGGATTTCCTTCCTTCCCTTGCCTTCCCTTCCCTTGCCTTCCCTTGCCTTCCCTTCCCTTCCCTTCCCTTCCCTTCCCTTCCCTTCCCTTCCCTTCCCTTCCCTTCCCTCCCGCAGGGCTCTGTCCTCGGTTCATTCCTGCGGTTCCTACTGGCCGCTCTCTCGCTCGTCCCTGGCTCCCCGCTGTGCCCAGCTCGTTGCTGAACCGGGTTATCCCTCCGGTGTCGTTTGTGCCGTGCTCAGAGCAGCACCTCTGGTTTTCAGGGCAATGACAAGCGGGATGCAGAGAGTAAGATGAAACAGTGGAAAAGCAGCTATTTAAAATAGGACAAAACTACCAGCAGTGCAGTGATGCGCTTGCGTTATCGACCGGCCCCTGCACCGCTCCCCACGTGAAGGACTTTGGTCTCGCCCCATCCAAGGGTTCCCGCCCGGCCGGGCTGTGCTGGGAGCGAAGGAGCCCGGCCTGGCTGAGCCCGGCCCGGCAGAGCCGGCGCGGTGCCCGCTCCGTGTCCCGACCCGGCAGAGCCGGCGCGGTGCCCGCTCCGTGTCCCGACCCGGCAGAGCCGGAGCGGTTCCCGCTCCGTGTCCCAGCCCGGCAGAGCCGGCGCGGCGCCCGCTCCGTGTCCCGGCCCGGCAGAGCCGGCGCGGCGCCCGCTCCGTGTCCCGGCGCGGCAGAGCCGGAGCGGCACCTGCTCTGTGTCCCGACCCGGCAGAGCCGGCGCGGCGCCCGCTCCGTGTCCTGGCACGGCAGAGCCGGTGCGGTGCCCGCTGCGTGTCCTGGCGCCCGCTCCGTGTCCCAGCCCGGCAGAGCCAACACAGTGCCCGCTCCGTGTCCTGACCTGGCAGAGCCGGCGCGGCGCCCGCTCCGTGTCCTGGTGCCCGCTCCGTGTCCCAGCCCGGCAGAGCCGGAGCGGCACCTGCTCCGTGTCCTGGCGAAGCTGCGCCCAGGGCCAGCACGGCGCCCACGGCCACCAAGGCTCCCTCCTGCACTGCCCGGCGTTCCCAAACGAGAAGGAGCGCCCAACAGAAGGGCATGACTGTCCTTTTGGCTCCTCATGCTGTTGAGTATGTGAAAATATCCATGCAGAATTGAGCTATGGCTCTATCTAGCACCAGATCCTGTCGTAGGCACTGCCCATAAGCAGATGCCCAGGAAAAAGTGAAAGCAGGGCAAGGACATGATATTTCCTCGGAATGCCTACGCAGGAGCTACTATTTTCAGTGCAATGGTTTCTATGCACGCAGTAGCCCACAAAAAATTGTCCTCCCTGGCTCTGTCCACTCTCTCTTTACACTGGTTTCTTGCCACCAGCTCATTATGCTGTCTTGTATTAAAAATACCTGTAAAGTGTTCAGCAAAAATAGCATGGCTTTGAAGAAGAAAAATGTGATAAGATGTAAAATCTAACACTCACTTGCAAAAATATTCCCTTTTCCTCCCAGCGGGCTCTGTATCCAGAGGCACTTGGTGAAATTGCTAATGCAATACAGCACGCACTTGCCAAAGCACTTTGAGTGCTTGTGGGCATTAGAGAGAAAGGATTAGGGACCAGAGAAGGTGGTTCCCTGCTGCTGTGCCAAGGTGTGGCTTTAAGTCTTGAGCATTCTCTCATAATGACGAGCTTTTAACCTGAAAACAGCTGATCTGTGTTTAAAAAGACCCACATATGTCAAATAGGTGATTGGAAGAGCAAAGCAGGACTTTGAAAAGAGGGGGCAGCTCTTGGAGAGACCTGGAGCAGGGAGGACGGGTTAACTTGCACCCTCTGTCCTCTCTGCCCTGGACATGCTGCATTAATGTCCCCTTCTTTGTGCTGCTTTGCACGGTAGGACGCGGATAGCCCCTCACTGGGCATCACTGGTGCCCGAGGGCCTCCTGTGCGCCCAGCGCGGGTTGGTTGTGAGAACGGCAGAGTTCGGCTCTCCTGGGTCCTCCAGCTCTTGCAGTCCACAACTTGCAGTGCTGCTGGGCCCTGCTCTGCAGTCCGGCACATTCCAACGCTTGCAGCCGTCGCAGGGCAGAAGGGGAAAGAGGGAGGAGGGAGCAGCGTGCCGGGGAGCGCGAGGCTGCACGTGCAGGTGCTGCTCACACCGCGTCTCGCACCGCGTCTTGCAACTGTGTCTTACACCCGCATCTCACCCCACGCCTCACATTGCGTCTCACACCGTGTCTCACACCTGTGCCTCGCACCTGTGTCTTAAACCCGCATCTCACACCGCGTCTCACACCCTCATCTCGCACCACCGTCTCACACAGTGTCTCAGACCTGTCTCACACCGCGTCTCACACTGCATCTCGCACCTGCATCTCACCCCACGTCTCGCCCCACGTCTCGCCCCACGTCTCGCCCCACGTCTCGCCCCGCGGCGCTCGCTGCCAGCAGGTTCCGCAGCGCGGCCGCTCCGCTGTGTCGCCATTGCAGAGGGCTGGAGAGCGTTGGGCAGGACTATCCGATGGGTTAAAAGCAGAATAGGACATTGCGTTAAAAGCACAATGGGACATTGTAAGAATCTGTGACTGTCCTTCCGTGCCCAGTGTCTAAATACACGCACGAAGGGCTGGGCAGCAATTGCTGCCACCAAAGAAAGAAAGATGAACTGGAAAGTCACTGCAGAAAGCAAGTGGAGTGCGGGAAGGAAGGGATCCCTTACATGCAGCTTGAGCTCCTGCCCGTGTTCGTGCTCTGCAGAGGCCCGCTCTGATTTCCCTGTTCTTCTGGTTTTCTAGGGGAAGACGAGAAACTCGCGGCTTCTCTGCTAGACGGGAAGTTTCCCCGGAGCACATCCATGCAAGACACTGTGAGGGAGGGCCATGGGATCCCACCGCCTCCTCAGACCGCGCCGCCCCCGCCTCCGTCTCCATACTACTTCGACACGGCTCCCCCTCCGTCCTTCTCGCCACCTCCGCCGCCAGGAAGAGCTTACGACACCATCAGATCAAGCTTTAAGCCAAGCCTGGAGGCCAAACTCCATGGACTCCCACAGGTCATTAGCGCCGCTGAGATGTATGATCAGGCAAGGACTTCCATCCCTTATCCTGAAAGGCAGAAGAGGGCCCGATCCATGATAATCCTGCAGGATTCCTCTCATCTTCCCGTGGAGCCGACAGAGATCCCCCGGCCTGGCCCATCTGCAACCCCGCCAGAGAAGCTGAAAAGGAAGGGGCGAGTGATCGACAACCCCTACGCCAACATGGGCCAGTTCAACGTCAGCCTGTTCGCTCCCACCAAGCCGCAGAGGAAGAAGAGTCCCCTGGTGAAGCAGCTGCAGGTGGAGGATGCGCAGGAAAGGGCAGCGCTGTCCATCACGGGGGGCTTCGCGCGGGAGCCGTCCCCCACGCGCAGGAGCCATCGCCTGAGCGGCGTGGAGTACCAGCACCACGCCGGCATCGCTCAGGTGGACGCCACAAGCATCCCCTTCGCCACTGCCATCGCTGGAGTCATGAAGGACAGAGATCGTCGTCTGGATGAGAAGCGGAAATCCACTGTCTTCCTCTCCGTCGGGGCCATCGAAGGGACCCACCCCAGCAGCGACATGCCATCCCTGCAGCAGTCCAGGTCTATCGATGAGCGGTTGTTAGGAAGCCGAGATGTTCTACTGCCTTCCCCTGTCTCAGCTTTAAAGCCATTGATTAGCAGCTCCTCATCAACGTTCATCCACCCCCTGACCGGAAAGCCCCTGGATCCGAACTCACCACTGGCGCTTGCGCTGGCCGCAAGGGAACGGGCCCTCTCGACTCAAGTCCCATCCCGGTCGCCCACCCCGATTCACAGCCCGGACTCGGAGAGAGCAGCACCTCTGTTCGTGGACATCCAAACCAAAGAACCGGAGAGGGCAGAACTGGAGAGCTTAGTGTCACCGGCGTATTCACCTGGAGGCAAGGGGGCGATTGGAACAGACTCTGGGACCTTGACACCTGCCAAGAGCCAGTGGGGGACTCCATCCACCCTGAGAAAAGAAACTGAAGCAAGAGCAGAAACACCTGGAAAAGAGGAGAAAAAACAAGAAGACAAGAAGTCCATGATCATCAGCATAGTGGATACATCACAGCAGAAGACCGCTGGCCTCATCATGGTTCATGCCACAAGTAATGGCCAAGACGAGATAGGACTTGAGGTGAAAGAGGAGCAAGCGGCTGTCCCTGAAACGTGCGCGGAGCCAGCGGAGTCCCCCCAGGCGGAGGCCGAGCCCGGCCCGGCGGGGAAGCCTCCCGTGAGCCCGGCCTCCGACAAGGCGCTGGGCCAAGGCAGCTCGGAGGAGGAGGTGGAGCCCTACACGGTCACCCTGCCGCCGGCCCAGCTGTCCTCGAGCGACGAAGAGACACGGGAGGAGCTGGCCAAGATAGGGCTGGTGCCTCCCCCGGACGAGTTTGCGAACGGGGTGCTCGTCACCACCCCCGGCACACCGATCAGCCACCTGGCTACGCCTAGCACGCCATCCCTACCAGCGGCAGCAGTAGCACCTTCTACCACTGGCGGAACACCCTCAGGGAAGCCCTCTGATGCCCCCGTAGCCCCAGAGTCTGCTGCAGACTCGGGAGTGGAAGAGGTGGACACCAGAAGTTCAAGTGACCATCACCTGGAGACCACAAGCACCATCTCTACGGTCTCCAGCATGTCTACGTTGTCCTCAGAAAGCGGGGAGCCTACTGACACATACACTTCCTTTGCGGATGGACAAACTTTTATACTCGAGAAGCCACCAGTGCCTCCAAAGCCAAAACTCAAGTCCCAGCTCAGCAAGGGGCCAGTTACTTTCAGGGACCCACTTTTGAAGCAGTCTTCGGACAGCGAGCTCATCTCCCAGCAACATGCGGCCACTCTGGCATCCGCCAGCATTGGCCGGCCACGCTACCTCTTTCAGAGAAGGTCCAAGCTATGGGGGGACCCCATGGAGAGCAGGCCGATCCATGGGGCTGATGATGACAAGCCAACTGTGATCAGTGAGCTAAGTTCCCGACTACAGCAGCTGAATAAAGATACGCGGTCCCTGGGGGAGGAACCGGCCGGGGCCACGTTAGATCCCGGGAAGAAGTCGCCTGTGGTCGCAGCACGGTAAGACCTGCTCGCTGCTCGGGGAGGGGATGGGGCAGAGCCAGGAGCGCAGAGGGGCAAAGGTGGCCTGTGAATGTGCTGCATAATCCAGGGTGCATTTGGAGGGGTGTTTCAGAGATGTCAGGACTCGTGAGCTGCAGGCCAGGGCAGATGCTGAGCCAGGTTCCTGGAGGTTGCACTGTTTGCTCATGGCTCCTCTAACAGGCACCACGAACTGAGCCTTTTCACTGTTGCTTTTTCCCTTTGAATTGCCTTCCTGTTGTTCCATGTTCCTCCTCTGTCTCGATTCTGCTGTTAAACTGCTGTATTTAGTTGTGGGCTTCACTTCTAAATGTTTTCTCCCAAACAATTAATAACAGTGTATGTTTTTCTAGTGCTTCTCATTCCAAAGGATCTCCCCGTGTTGTCAGACCTGTGTTTAGAGGGGCAGAGCGGAGGGTCCCTGGCCGGGGCGGAGGGCGGGAGCCGCCGCGGCGCCGCTGCCGTCACCGTCCCCAGCGGGGACGCGCGGGGGTGACGGGGCTGCAGGGGGGCGCTGGGCAGCGGGGCGCGAGGAGGAGCCGCGTGGGCCGCAGGGCCGCTCCGCTTCGGGCGCGCTCCGCAGCCGGGGTGTCCTGAGCTCCGGCACGGAATTCCGCGCACGGCTCCAGGCAGCGCCTCCTCCCACGGGGCCCTGGAGGCCGCTGCTCCCCAGGGTGTCTGCCGCCTGCTCCATCGTTCAGGTCCTTCACCCCGGCAGTTCCTTGCGTGGATGCAGAGCTGCTCAGCCTGAGAGCTCTGCAGCGATCCCAGCGCGGAAGGTTGTGATAGGAGCCCCCAGCACGTGCAGAGGCGCTTTCCCTACAGAATGGTTCAAGGTTCCTTCATTCCTCAGAGCGTGCGGGAGAGCCCGGTTCCCTCCCCGCAGGCCCGTGAGCTCCCTGAGCACCGTGATGCTCTGCGGGGCCCGGCACGGTCCGGCTCGGCCCGTTCTGCCCACGTGTCCGCAGTGCCCGTGCCGCAGGGTGCCTGCACGCAGCGTTACCTCCGCGAGAGGGGCCCCTCTCACCCCTGTTTGCAGATCTGACTGCAAATCCAAACCAAACCAACCCCGCTCTGGATCAGACCCGGGGGCTGCAGAGCGGGCGCTCGCGGGGCCGCGCGCGGAGCGGCCGCAGAGCCGGTGCCAGCCGTGCCCCGCGCCGGCCGCCCCTGCTCCCCGCGTCCCGCTGCCGCGAGGCCGGGGGGACAGCGGGATCCGGCTCCGCGGGGCCGGTTCCTCCCCGGGCAGCTCCGGCCGGGCGGCCGCAGCGGTGGCTGCAGCTCCGTGCGGCGCCAACGCAGCTCACGGGGCTCCCGGACGCAGCCCCGAGGACCCGGAGCGACGTCCCAAGGGGGTCCTGGGGCTGCAGCCTTCACCTGTCCCCTGTCCCCCAGCTAATGCCGGTGTCGGCAGTGCCGACGCAGGAGCCACTTGCAGCAGGTTCCAGCCTCGTGCCCAGTCCCCCCGGGGCTCTCCCCGTCCCTCGGGTTTTCCCTCGCACGGCGGCTCCTGCGGGGTCCCCCACGGCTCCCGCGCGGCCCCGCAGCTCGTGAAGGCTTCGGGAGCGCCCGTGCGCGCCGCGACCCGCGCGCTGCGTCCGCAGGGCCCCGCGCGGCACCGCGCGCAGCTCCCGTGCGCAGGGCCCTGGCGACGGCTCCTGCCTCCTTCACCCCCTTGGTCTCATGCAGATACCGGTGCCAAACACCTGTGGCTCCCGGCGCCTCTCCCGGGATGTGGAACCCAGCAACCCCGTGACGCTGCCACCTCCCTCCCACGAGAGCCCCGTGTCCCCGCGAGCTGCTCCTCGTCCCGTCCCCGTCCCTGCGTGGGTGCCCCTCGGTGCCGGGGTCGCCCCTTCTCCAGCCTCTCGCTCTCTCCACCCTCCCGTCCTTCCCGGCACCTCCCCTGGATTCCCGCATTCCCCATGTGTTTCCGTGTCCCCTCTTCCCGCGGGGCTGCGACCTGCAGCCGCTGCCTGCTGCTCTCCTGTGCCGGCCCCGGCCCCCTGCCCAGCGCCCGCAATTCAGCCTCCTCTCCCTGCTCCCCTGCCCGTGGTTTGGGCATTTCTGATCCTGCAAAGTGAAATGTTCCTCAGTTCTTTTTTTCTGAAAGTCACAGCCTTTCATCTCTGAAATTTTTATACTCTTAGTTATGTCAAAGACCAGATGCATCTCCCAGGAAGTTAGCTGTAAATAGAATATTTAGTGATGTCAGTCACTCTCTTGCATTGTGAAAATTCCTCTCTTTTATGAAATTACTGTAAATTCAGAAAATAATGTAAAGAGCAGTCAGATAAGCTTGGATGACCCATTTCGGGTCACATTTTCCGGTTCTGGGGCTGTCCTAAGAGTAGCAGCATTACCCAAAGGTCCAGGTACCCCCTGAACACAGCAGTGCTGCGAGGAGCGAGGCGCTCCCGAGGGCTGGCCCTGGAGCTCCCCTTTGGGGCCGAAGGATGGACCTTCCTGCGGTCCAGCTGCGTGAAAACCAGCCGGTCCTGCAGCGCCGCGATGCTGCAGCGCTGCGATGCTGCAGTGCTGCGATGCTGCAGTGCTGCGATGCTGCAGGCCCTCAGTGCCGCAGCCCCGCGATGCTGCAGCCCCCAATGCTGCAGCCCCGTGATGCTGCAGCCTCTTGATGCTGCAGCCCCCCGATACTGCAGCGCTGCAATGCTGCAGGCTCTCGATGCTGCAGGCTCTCGATGCTGCAGCGTTGCAATGCTGCAGGCTCTCGATGTTGCAGCCCCGCGATGCTGCAGCTCTGCGATGCTGCAGCCCCTGATGCTGCAGCCCCGCGATGCTGCAGGCCCTCAGTGCTGCAGCCCCGTGATGCTGCAGCCCCGCGATGCTGCAGCCCCGCGATGCTGCAGGCCCTCAGTGCTGCAGCCCCGTGATGCTGCAGCCCCGCGATGCTGCAGGCCCTCAGTGCCGCAGCCCCGCGATGCTGCAGCCCCCAATGCTGCAGCCCCGTGATGCTGCAGCCTCTTGATGCTGCAGCCCCCCGATACTGCAGCGCTGCAATGCTGCAGGCTCTCGATGCTGCAGGCTCTCGATGCTGCAGCGTTGCAATGCTGCAGGCTCTCGATGTTGCAGCCCCGCGATGCTGCAGCTCTGCGATGCTGCAGCCCCTGATGCTGCAGCCCCGTGATGCTGCAGGCTCTCAGTGCTGCAGCCCCGCGATGCTGCAGCCCCGTGATGCTGCAGTGCCCCAATGCTGCAGCCTCTTGATGCTGCAGGTCTGCAATGCTGCAGGCTCTCAATGCTGCAGCCCCGCGATGCTGCATCCCTGCGATGCTGCTGCCGGTGCTGGCGCTCCCAGGCGCTGCAGCAGCCACGGGAACGGCTGGGGGCGGCTGCAGCAGCTTCAGCGTTCGCTGCTCCGTTTGTCCCCAAGCGCATCAGGCTCTGAATTTACAGTCCTTCCATGTAAGAGCAGGTGACGTCTGTTGTCAGTGTTGTCTGTAGCACAGGCCCTGGTGCCTTTCTCTTCCAGAGGTCTCTAAGGGTCCTGGCTGGGGACCTCCAGGAACAGAAGACAGAAACCGCTTTCTCCAAAATAACTCTGACTAAATCTCCTTCCAAGACAGTCTTCCCGCAGGAGGATGCTTGACAAGAGTGACTGAAAAAGAGCTCAAGAAATACTGAGCATGAGAAGCACAGGTCAGAGTTGAGGCACTCGGCAGAGCCTCCCGCTGCCCCGTTGGCCGGGGCCGCGCCGGGCCCTGCGCGGTGCTGCCGTGCGGTGCCCCCGGCGCGGGGAGCGCGGAGCACGCGGGGCGCAGGAAGAGGAGCCCGTGTCCCGGCAGCTCCCGCGCTGCCCCCGATAGCGCTAACGCTCCGAGACCGCCCGCGTCGCGCCGCGGCGCTGCCCCTTCACTGTTCAGAAGCAGTTCACGGACCTTGCAGCTCAGAGCTACTGCTGAACACTGAAACGCGCTCGTTGTGCGACAGCCGCCACCGCCACAAAGCTGTCGCTCCTGGAGACGCGCGTGGCCGCTGGGCTCCTCGTGAGTCACGGCTGGCTCTGGAAATGCCAGCCAAAAACTGCCTCTCGGTACCACGGGCGGCTCCAGGGTGATTCACGTGTTACGTGTGCAGCATCACCGCGTGTGTCCGGATGGCGTTCCCGCTCCGTGTGTGCTGTCCTGTGACCGGCATGGCCACCCGTGTCATTGCTCATTGTGCGTGGTCACCTCCACCTCTGCCCATCAGCCGGGGATGCTGCTGCTCAGCCAGACCTTAAGCTAAACGTGAGCAGAGGTTGACTCAAGCCAGAAGCATGTGAAGTGTCAACACGTTTCCAATATTGGGATCCAGCTCATTCAGCCAAGACTCTGGGTTAGGGGGCGCTTTGGGGTTTTTGTTTGTTTGTTGATCTTAAAGCAAAAAAAAAAAAAAAAAAAAAAAACATGCCAAATGTATCATGTGAAGCAGAATTTGAGATGCAAAACTGAGTTTTTCAGGTGCTGTTCTGGAAACCCACAACTGCTTTGTATTTCTACAGATCTGAAAGAGAGAGAGAAGAAAAATAAGCCCTTTAGGCATTTAGCTCCTAGGGTAAAGCTATCTCTTTCTATATAAAATCATCAATTAATTCTGTTTCGGTTAAATGGTGTAACATTTCTGGTGCAAGCTTTCAGCCACTGCAGAAACAACCCCCTGTTTCCTTGTAGGCTTTTTGTCTCTTCGTGGTGTCTAAACCCGTGCACGAAGCAGCCAAGGGAATTGCCCCTGGGGAGCTGCTGAGAAGCTGGAGATTGGCCCTTTCCATCCAGCTGAGACCTGTGCTGCTCCGGAGGGAGCCGGGGGCGCAGGGCGGGTACGGGCGCTGCAGCCGCGTTTAGCCCGTGCCAGCGCGGGGCAGCACCTTGGCACCCGGGACACCCCCCGGGACCCCCCTGGGGACGGTCTCGCTGCCCTGAGGACAGGGGGTGAAGCCGGGCGCTCTGTGGTGCTTCCAGAGCACAGGGTGGCCGCGGGCGCGTGGGCTCCTCGAGAGAGCGAGCGCGCAGCAGCAGCAGCGAACGCCCCGGCTTGCCCAGGCTGCACAAACTGCAGCGGGTGGCGGCAGGGTGAGCCCCGGCTCTCCTCCTGCAGCAGCCGGGCTTGTAACAGCCACGGAGGAGCTGCAGCAGGTGCAGTGCAGCGCAGTGCAGCGCCGCAACGCGCTGCGCGCAGGGCTCGGCTGCGGGCGCCCGCTGCAGCCGTCCCTGCACGCTGCGGGCGGAGGACGTGCTGTGCCGCCGCCGTCCAGCTCTGCGGCTCTAACGTTCAGACCTGGCTCCACGCACCAACAGACGGGGAGAAAACAGAGCACGTCCCCATGGAGGCCGAGGGTTTGGAAAACGTGGCGGGAGTTTCTCGGGAGCGCTGGGAATAACCCAGCGAGCAGCGAGCGCTTTGGCTGGAGCAGAGCCGGGCACGGGCCCCGCTCCGGCTCCCTCCGCTTTGGATGTCCGTGCGCGCTGCCTACAAGGAGACAGGGGTTTGCGCATGTGTCCGCGTCGCAGCACGCACCGCTGGCTTCGCCTCATCCCGCCACTAACACGTACTAACCGCAGCGCATGCGCCCGCGCTCCACGCAGTGAGTAGAAGAGCAAAGCCCGACTTCAGCTCACGCTTCCCGCCCGGCCCCGGCTCGGGAAGGACAGGGCAGGTCTGGCCTAGATGCTCAACTCTGGGTCCCACCAAGATCATGTCTCTGCTGAAGTGGCCCAAAAGGCAGAATTAAAGGCTGAAAGTTTCACTCCGTTGCTAATTCCAGCCCCGGGAAGTCCCACGATTCCGTTATTTTACCACCCGAGCACAGGAGAAGAGTTGGGGGGGGGTATTCCCTCCAGGATGAGAAGGGGAGGTTGCAGGAAGGGGCTTTCCCTTTCTGAGGCAGGATTCCAAGGAGCCGCATGCAAATCGTAATTATCTTGTAAATGAACGGGAAGCAAAACAACCGTGCAGAGAGCTCGCTGCGCGCCAGCCTGGGGCGATTCTGCTGTAAATCTGCTGCGTTTGTTCAAACTCTCCAGTGGGGGCTCACCAAGAGATCGACTTGAAGATGCCCAGAGGCAACGTGAAGGAGACGGGGGGTTTCCTCCTCCCGTCTGGAGCGCATGGGGGTTTGGAAGGAGCATCCAGTGGGTTGTCGCAGAGTTGCGACAACAAGGCAGTCAGGAGATACTGGCCTTAAATCTCCTTTGCCCCAGAAGAGGAGGGCAAAGGAAGCCAATTGCAACAGGAGCTTAATGCTTAATGCGTAGCAGGTTTAAAGTCCGTGATGCTCCGGCCTGGCCGTGTTGTTAAGCGTTCCGCATTGCGAGCCAGGTTTTTGCTCCTGATTCTCCTTCCACAAAGCGGCGCAGGGAGGCGAGGAGCACCCGTGCCCTGGAGCCTCGTGCTCCGCCTGGGTCCCTGCCCGAGCAGTGAGCGGCCGCAGGGCTGCCCCGCTGCAGCGAGGGACGCGATTGCGCAGCCGGAGGTGAGGCTGGAGTCCCCTTGCTCTTCTAGGTCACTCGCGTTGCCGTGCCGCAGCCGGGGAGCCGCGGGGTCCGCGGGGCAGCCCCGCGTGTGCGCAGGGTCCGCAGCTCCTCTCGGTGCAGGGTCCGCAGCTCCTCTCAGTGCAGGGTCTGCAGCTCCCCTTGGTGCAGGGTCTGCAGCTCCTCTGGGTGCAGGGTCTGCAGCTCCTCTTGGTGCAGGGTCTGCAGCTCCTCTCGGTGCAGGGTCCGCAGCTCCTCTCAGTGCAGGGTCTGCAGCTCCTCTCGGTGCAGGGTCCGCAGCTCCCCTGGGTGCAGGGTCTGCAGCTCCTCTCGGTGCAGGGTCTGCAGCTCCTCTCGGTGCAGGGTCTGCAGCTCCTCTCGGTGCAGGGTCCGCAGCTCCCCTCGGTGCAGGGTCTGCAGCTCCTCTCGGTGCAGGGTCCGCAGCTCCCCTGGGTGCAGGGTCTGCAGCTCCTCTTGGTGCAGGGTCTGCAGCTCCTCTCGGTGCAGGGTCCGCAGCTCCTCTCAGTGCAGGGTCTGCAGCTCCTCTCGGTGCAGGGTCCGCAGCTCCCCTGGGTGCAGGGTCTGCAGCTCCTCTCGGTGCAGGGTCTGCAGCTCCTCTCGGTGCAGGGTCTGCAGCTCCTCTCGGTGCAGGGTCTGCAGCTCCCCTCGGTGCAGGGTCTGCAGCTCCTCTTGGTGCAGGGTCCGCAGCTCCTCTCGGTGCAGGGTCTGCAGCTCCTCTTGGTGCAGGGTCTGCAGCTCCTCTCGGTGCAGGGTCCGCAGCTCCCCTGGGTGCAGGGTCTGCAGCTCCTCTTGGTGCAGGGTCCGCAGCTCCTCTCGGTGCAGGGTCTGCAGCTCCTCTTGGTGCAGGGTCTGCAGCTCCTCTCGGTGCAGGGTCCGCAGCTCCTCTCGGTGCAGGGTCTGCAGCTCCTCTCGGTGCAGGGTCTGCAGCTCCTCTTGGTGCAGGGTCTGCAGCTCCTCTCGGTGCAGGGTCCGCAGCTCCCCTGGGTGCAGGGTCTGCAGCTCCTCTCGGTGCAGGGTCTGCAGCTCCTCTTGGTGCAGGGTCTGCAGCTCCCCTGGGTGCAGGGTCTGCAGCTCCTCTCGGTGCAGGGTCTGCAGCTCCTCTTGGCGCAGGGTCTGCAGCTCCTCTCGGTGCAGGGTCTGCAGCTCCTCTTGGTGCAGGGTCTGCAGCTCCCCTGGGTGCAGGGTCTGCAGCTCCCCTGGGTGCAGGGTCTGCAGCTCCTCTTGGCGCAGGGTCTGCAGCTCCTCTTGGTGCAGGGTCTGCAGCTCCCCTGGGTGCAGGGTCTGCAGCTCCTCTCGGCGCAGGGTCTGCAGCTCCTCTTGGTGCAGGGTCTGCAGCTCCTCTCAGTGCAGGGTCTGCAGCTCCCCTGGGTGCAGGGTCTGCAGCTCCCCTCGGTGCAGGGTCTGCAGCTCCTCTTGGCGCAGGGTCTGCAGCTCCTCTCGGTGCAGGGTCTGCAGCTCCCCTCCGTGCAGGGTCTGCAGCTCCCCTGGGTGCAGGGTCCGCAGCTCCCCTCGGTGCAGGGTCTGCAGCTCCTCTCGGTGCAGGGTCTGCAGCTCCTCTCGGTGCAGGGTCTGCAGCTCCCCTCGGTGCAGGGTCTGCAGCTCCCCTCGGTGCAGGGTCTGCAGCTCCCCTGGGTGCAGGGTCTGCAGCTCCTCTTGGTGCAGGGTCTGCAGCTCCTCTCGGTGCAGGGTCTGCAGCTCCTCTTGGTGCAGGGTCCGCAGCTCCTCTTGGTGCAGGGTCTGCAGCTCCTCTCCGTGCAGGGTCTGCAGCTCCTCTCGGTGCAGGGTCCGCAGCTCCTCTTGGTGCAGGGTCTGCAGCTCCTCTCGGTGCAGGGTCCGCAGCTCCCCTGGGTGCAGGGTCTGCAGCTCCTCTTGGTGCAGGGTCTGCAGCTCCTCTCGGTGCAGGGTCCGCAGCTCCCCTCGGTGCAGGGTCCGCAGCTCCTCTCGGTGCAGGGTCTGCAGCTCCCCTCGGTGCAGGGTCCGCAGCTCCCCTGGGTGCAGGGTCTGCAGCTCCTCTTGGTGCAGGGTCTGCAGCTCCTCTCGGTGCAGGGTCCGCAGCTCCCCTCGGTGCAGGGTCCGCAGCTCCTCTTGGTGCAGGGTCCGCAGCTCCTCTCGGTGCAGGGTCCGCAGCTCCTCTCGGTGCAGGGTCTGCAGCTCCCCTCGGTGCAGGGTCTGCAGCTCCTCTTGGTGCAGGGTCCGCAGCTCCCCTCGGTGCAGGGTCTGCAGCTCCTCTTGGTGCAGGGTCTGCAGCTCCTCTCGGTGCAGGGTCCGCAGCTCCCCTCGGTGCAGGGTCCGCAGCTCCTCTTGGTGCAGGGTCCGCAGCTCCTCTCGGTGCAGGGTCCGCAGCTCCTCTCGGTGCAGGGTCCGCAGCTCCTCTCGGTGCAGGGTCCGCAGCTCCCCTTGGTGCAGGGTCCGCAGCTCCCCTTGGTGCAGGGTCTGCAGCTCCCTTCGGTGCAGGGTCCGCAGCTCCTCTCGGCCCCGCTCCTCTCTGCGCCGCTGCCCCGTCCGGCCGCGCGCAGGGAATGGGGGGACCGAGGACGGGAACCCGCTCTCTGCGGAGCCCGGCAGCAGGATGGGGCCCTGCTCTCCTGCGCTGCGCCCGGGGATTGACCTTCACCCCGATTGCAACCTCTGCCTGCAAAAAGGAATAAAACCCTAATGAAAAGCCCTATCCACGAGCGCCTCCGGCACAGGGCGAGGGATTTTGGGAATAAGAGGGGCCCCAGGTTGCAGCTCAGGGCTGGAAGGGTCTCTGTGCAGAGGAGCTGGGCAGTGTCCTCGGAACCGAGTCCTCCTCGTCCCCCGGAGGCCCCGGCGAGGGGTTTTGCAGAGCTCGAGAGGAGGCAGCGAGTGAGCGGCGCCGGGCAGGGCGCGGGTGAGCGGCGTCCCCGGCCACCAGGGCCAGCGCGGGGCGTCCCCTGCCACCAAGGCCAGTGCGGGGCGTCCCCTGCCACCAGGGCCAGCGCGGGGTGTCCCCTGCCACCAAGGCCACCTCGGGGCGTCCCCTGCCACCAGGGCCAGTGCGGGGTGTCCCCTGCCACCAAGGCCAGCTCAGAGTGTCCCCTGCCACCAAGGCCACCTCGGGGCGTCCCCTGCCACCAAGGCCGGCTCGGGGTGTCCCCTGCCACCAAGGCCAGCGCGGGGCATCCCCTGCCACCAAGGCCAGCACAGTGCAGCGGGTCCAGCTGCCCAGCGCCGGCTGCGCCCTCGGAGCGGCTCCCGACAGCAAACGCCCATCCGCCCTGGAAAGTGCTTTGGCAGTGTCGGACTCTTAGGAAGGGATCAAAATAGACTTCCCTGTCAGAGAAACCGTGACTGTCCCCTTTGGGGAAAACTGACCCGCTTGCGAGGCCGTAATAAGGTGCTGTTGACCCTTGGTTGTAGCCGATAGCATCACAGTGGTGGCAACGCGGCACTTGGTGCAGACCCTGCTCTGAAGCGGGAAGGGCCGCTGGGCTCTGCTGCTCTCGCTGCGGCTCCGGAGCGTTTCTCCCCGTGCGCGTCCTCCCGCCTCTCCGTCCCGCTCCTGCTCTCCCCGGGTCTTTCCTGCAGCCCTTTCCTTCCTCCCCGTCCCACTCCCTTCCTCCCTGGCTGTTCCTGCGCCGCTGCCGGCTGTTGGGGCTCCGGTGCTGCCCTCGTGCGACTGTGAACGTCCCCGTTGCCGTAGGGACCCTCCTGGGCTCCCCCAGCCCTGGGTGTCATTTCCCGGTGCTTTGCTGACTCTGGGATGGCAGCAACCTTGCCCTCCAGCCGCCCCGGTGACCGTCCCACGCGGTGCTGGTGCCGGAGGCTCCGACCCGCTCGGGACCGGGGCCGCAGGCCCTGCCGCCGCGGGCGCCGCTAACGTCCTCTCTCATCGCTGTCTTCCTGCTGCCGCGTGCATGCCGCGCTGCTCTGCCCAGGCTGCCTCAGCCCCCAGGAGGGTGGGCGAGCGTGTAAGTGAGCGCGTCCCCGCTGCAGAACTGCATGTTGTCCCTGCCGCAGAGCTGCACAGTGTCCCCACCGCAGAACTGCATGTTGTCCTGGCCGCAGAGCCGTGAATTGTCCTCACCGCAGCGCTGCACGTTGCCCCTTGTCCCCGCCGCAGAGCCACACGTTGTCCCCATCGCAGAGCTGCATGTTGTCCCTTGTCCCCGCCACAAAACCACACCTTGTCCCTTGTACCCTCCGCAGAGCCGCACAGTGTCCCCATCGCAGAGCCACGCGCCAGCCGGGACAGGGAGCGGGGCGCACGCGGCCCTCGGGTCCCCCCGCCTGTGCCCGTGTCCGGCAGCGTGTCCGTGTCCCTGTGCCACGGTGTCCCTGTGCCGTGGTGCTGCGCGCAGGCGAGACCTGAGCAAACCCCACTGCCTCCGAGCATGTCGCACGGGAGCGCGGCCCGGCCGGCGTCCGGGCACGGACACCCCGCGATGGCAGCGCGGCCCCGAGGAGCGCAGGGCCCTGCGGCTGCTGCACGGGGCCCGTGGCCAGGCCGGGCAGGGCCGTCCCCGTCCCCAGCACGGCGAGGCCGGTGCTCAGAGCACTGTGTTCCCTCTGGGGCCGTGTCGTCCCCGGCACAGGATGTCCCGGGTCCCCTCCTGCTCCAGGAGAGCTTTGGGACAGGGAAAGTCGCGTTCCTCGTTCTTCCCACACCGGAGCCTGTGCAGCAGCCCGGGAGGTGGGTTCGGCTGAGCCACAGCGAAGGGTGGGCTCGGAAGGGACCCGCCGGCCAGTGCCGTCCCCGCGAGGCGCCTGGTGCTGCAGGAGCTGCAGCCGGAGCTCCCGGTGGCTCCTTGTGCCTGCAGAGGAGACGCGGGAGGCCGCAGAGCGGCTTCACCCACCCGGGAGCCGCAGGGACGGTTCGGAAACCAGCCCCGTTCCGCGCGCCCCGCACGCGCCAGCCCGGGTGAGGACCCTGCTCGAGATCCGCGCTCGTCCTCGGCGAGTCCGCGGATCCCGGCAAAGCGGGACCCTGCGCCCCGGCCGGGAGCGGGGCCGAGGTGCAGCCCCGCGCGGCGCTGGCGGCTCCTGCTGCAGGGCTGTCCCCGCTGCGCGGCCGCCCTGCGCTCCTGCTGCTGCTGCTGCTGCTGCTGCTGCTGCTGCTGCTCCTGCTGCTCCTGCTGCTGCTGCTGCTGCTGCTGCTGCTGCTCCTGCTGCTGCTGCTGCTGCCGCTGCCGTGTCCGTCCGCGTGTCGCCTGCTCGCCGTGGCCGTGCTGCGTGTGGCACTCGCTGCTGCGTGTCTGTCGCTCCCGTGGGGGAAGGCCGATCAGAGCGGTCTCTGGGCAGTCCCGCATGTGATTTTACTGGTCATTTTCTACCAGCTGCTGAATTTACGGGTGTGCGCCCTGCTCCGGGGACACGCTGGGCAGGGCCGATGCGCAGGGCCGTGGCAGTGCCGGGGCCACCGCGGGCCTCCCGCGGGGATCCCTCCGCCAGGACCGGGTCTGCTCCGTGCCCAGGCACTGCGGGGATCCCTCCATCAGGAGCGGGTCTGCCCTGTACCCGGGCACCACGGGGATCCCTCTGTCAGGAGCGGGTCTGCTCCATGCCCGGGCACATCCAGGAACGGATCTGCTCTGTGCCCAGGCGCCATCAGGAGCGGGTCTGCTCCGTGCCCAGGCTGCAGCGCTGCTCCCGGGGGAGCTCGGGCATTGCCGGGCTCGCGAGCCCTTGGGTAGCCGGGCATGGAGCCGCGGGCGGCCTGGGGCCGGAGCGGCATCCCGAGAGCCGCAGCAGCCGCCCCGGCAGTGCCGCTCCTGTGCCGGTCCCCTCGGGGAGCGTCCTCCCGTGTCATCGCATAGTCCCGTGTCTCCGTGCATCCAGTCCTGTTGCTGATCCATGCAGTGTCCGGGTATTTAGGCTGTGGGACGCAGAGGGGATTTGCTGCTGTGTTAGTGCTGCCAGCGGTCGGGTTGCAGCGGGCGCGCGGAGCTGCGGGACGCAGGGGCTGTTGCGGCTGGCGGCTGCTCCTGCAGCACCGGGACAGGCTGTCATCACCGTTAGGGTTTCACAGGCCGCCTTCCTCATTGGCACCTAACGGGGCGAGGTGACAGCGCGAGGTGACAGTCGTTGACCGGAGTTGTTGTCTCCAGAGTTTGTTTTACCCCATAACAAAAACAGACCCCTCCAATTCCAACCCGCTTTTCCTCGCATGGTGCAGGCTGTGGCGCGCACAGCGCTGGCAGTGCCCAAGACATGTCCAGGTGGTGCTTTGGGCTGGCAGTGCCCGTTTGCAGGGGCTGGCAGAGAAACCCGATGGTGCAGCCCAGGCTGCGGTGTCGTTTGGTGGTGACATTTGCAGAACGAGCTGGGGGGAAGCAGCGCAGCGCTCGGTGCTGCTGGAAGCGGCTGCGCCTGCCCGGGCGCCGCGCAGCAGCAGCACTCGCAGCAGCAGCACTCGCAGCAGCAGCGCTCGCAGCAGCAGCACCCGCGGCAGCAGCGCTCGCGGCAGCAGCACTCACGGCAGCAGCAGCGCTCGCAGCAGCAGCACCCGCGGCCGCAGCACTCGGAGCAGCAGCACTCGCAGCAGCAGCACCCGCGGCCGCAGCACTTGGAGCAGCAGCGCTCGCAGCAGCAGCACTTGGAGCAGCAGCGCTCGCAGCAGCAGCACTCGCGGCAGCAGCACTCGCAGCCGCAGCGCTCGCAGCAGCAGCACCCGCGGCCGCAGCACTCGGAGCAGCAGCACTCGCAGCAGCAGCACCCGCGGCCGCAGCACTCGCAGCAGCAGCACTCGCGGCAGCAGCACTCGCAGCTGCAGCACTTGCAGACGCGGTGCCTGCACTGCGTGCCCGGGCGCTGCGTGGGGCCCCAGGGCTGGCTCCTTCCTTGTGCAACCGCCGCTCCGGTGCACGCGGAGCATCGGCATTCCCAGCCCCGAGGACAGGCTCTTTGCAGAGGGAAGGGTGAGGGCAGGAGCGGCTGCGATGTGCAATGAAAAGTGACGGGCCTAAAATCAGGATTTTTTCCCCATGGTCAGACTGTCCCGTTGCATCAGCCCGGGCGCAGCGGTGATCCCGTCGGCGCTTGCTTTGTGCACCGCGTGCTGAGCCACGTTGCTGTGCAGAGCAGACCTGTGGTCTGGTGCAAGGGAGCTGCTGTTGTGGGAAAAGGGCTGTGGAGCGGCCCCGTTCCTGAGTTTTCCTAGAAACGCGTATCTTTCCCTTGGAAACCTTGAGCAAATAGCGAGGGTTTTGTGTGTTTACCGAGCGTTCCGGGCAGGTCTCACCCTGCTCAGATCGCTGTGCTGCCGCTCCAGCAGAGCCGCTGCGTTGCTGCAATATCTGCAATATCTGCAGCTGGCCGCAGTGCCTGCACAGATCGATTGCACTGCGCTTGGGCAATCCATCAGCGGCTGGCAGAAAGCACCAGCTTTATTTCACGTGCACAGTGCGGTCGTGCCCCTCGCAAAGTGTCCGACCCCTCTGAAAGCTCCATGTGGACGTGCAGCGTCCGCAGCTGAGCCCTGGGCCCCGCGCGGCTCCGCGGCTTCCTGGGAACACAGAGCAGTTGCAAACGTGCAGCGTTGTTGATCCCGCTGTGCTTTTAACCTGACATCTGCAGGAGCCCAAGACCTTGTGCTCGTGCGGGTCTGTCCTTGCAGCCCTTGCTCCGCTGCCCTGGTCCGTGGGGACAAGGCTGTGGGTTGAGCTCAGGAGGCTCCAAGCTGAAGTGCAGAGACCCTTGAGGGGCTTTCCTGCCTCCTCCTTTGCTCCTTCTTCTGTTCATCCGAGCAGGAACATCTCCTTGGTCACCACGAGGCCTTGCAGATACCCCATTGCCTCTGGAGGGACGATGTGTTGGGCGCAATTCACCCCAATTCACCCCACTTGTCTGTGACAGTTTTGTAGGTTCCTCCCTTCCTTCTCAGCTTCTCTTTGTTTTTCGGCTGTGAAAGAGGATAATTTAGGAGCACCAGATTTATTTTCTCTAATGAAAGTGCTGGCTGCAGTAATAGAGACCTGAGGAAAGGATATCTGAAAATTAGAACCTCCTTTTTCATGTTTTTTTGGCTTAGCCACTGCTGTGCACCACTTTCCAAGCAGCATTTCTTTATGGGAGTAAGACTGTCCTCTTTCTGAATTCTTTTGCTGAAAGCCAGGAACAAAATTCCTGCTGTAATTCAGCAGTTAAGGGAGAGCAGTGGGTGGAAGACGGTCCCGAGAGCAGTTCATAAATACTCCATGAACGCAGCTGCGTGCGCTGCCGGCCCAGGCGCAGGGCAGCGTGGCTGCAGCCGCTGCATGCGCGGCTGCGGGGACAGATGCAGCAATGCAGCGCGCGGAACGGCCCCGTCCTCCTCCCCCTGCAGTCCATCAGAAATGTCGTTTCTGAGCAGTGTCTGTCAGCAGGATCTAAACTGCAGATGGGCTATGGAAAACATTGCTTGTTCTTCTATATCTTTTTCACTTGAAAAACACCCAGGTGGTGGATTTCAGGTTTGTGACCTGTTTGGCAGATGTGTTGTCCTCACGGCGCAGGACGCAGACGCGCTCCCAACTTCTGTTTCGGAGATTATCCAGAGAGGCTCTGTCCTTTCCAGCCCCTTTCCTCTTGCCCTCCCTCCTTAGAGACATTTGCCATGACAAACCTCCGGAAGACAAAATCCAGATCCGTCGGGAAGGGGGGCCGTAGAGCTGCGTCATCTGCACAGGAGGAAGACCCGGAGTGTCCGTTTGCAGGCAGAGGAGGGTGGGAAGGGGCCGGGCGGTCGCGGTGGCGGCAGCGCCGTCCTCGCCGTTGCGCCGGTGCCCGCGCGCGCCGGGAATCTGCACGGTGGGAATCGCCTGCGCACGGTGGGAATCGCCCACGTGTGCCGGGAATCGCCCGCACGCGGTGGGAATCACCCACACGTGGTGGGAATCGCCCATGCGCCACTGGGGCTCGCGGCTGCTGGAGGTGGTTCCTCACAGCAGGTGAATCCTTCTCCCAGCAATTCCTGCAATTCCAATGAAAATTCCAATGAAAATTCCGATTAAAATTCCTGTGAAAATTCCTATGAAAAGCCAGGGAACTCTTTTAAGGTTGATATGGAAACAGCTAGGGAGCACAAAGCAGCAACAAGAAAGTCTTGCTAAGCGAGAGGAATGACAACAAGTGTGTTACTTCAGCTGCTGGATCTGCCCTTGCCCTCGTTGTTCTTGAAGAAATTTGGACCGAGACGCGGTTCACTGAGAGAATACTGCTCCATTAGTGACTCATGCAAGAAATCTGCTTTTTAATACCTCGGTAACAATATTCCCACAAGGATTAATTAGCTGTCCTGCAAACTTCCTTTTTCTTCGGGTGTAGCTCCAGTTTTCACAAGCTGGTGTTTCTTTGCGTGTATTAGGAGGTTACTCCCCATGAGACCTGTTCTCCTCTTTGAACTGAATCCGTTCGGTCCCGCTCGTTTGCTGTGGTGTGAGGATCTGGCCCCCCACGCCTGGTCTCGAGGGACTGATCACTCTCGTCTGCACCAATGTGCAGGAATGCAGACACCAGCGCTAGCACTTCCAGCCACGAGCAAAGAGCTGTCGGAGCCTGCGCTTCCCGTGTCCGGAAAGGAAGATCCTGCAGCCCGGAGCAGCGGCTCTTGCTGCAGCTCCCCGTCTCACGGTGAAGCCTGGGACACATCCAGGTCAGCCCTGTTTTGGCACTGGTCTCCAAGGCCCCGATGAGGCACTGCCGTGAACGGAAAGTGAGGAAGGATTTCCGTTTTCCTTACGGAGCTCCGGAGCTGCATGGACGGGATTTTGCCTGAAGGGGAAGTTGGCAGCACCCAGGTGTTCATTAAACCTCCCGGAGCTGAAGGCCTCGGTAGCATCATCCGAATTACAGCCTGGCACACGTCCGCATCCATGTGTGTTCCTGTGCCAAGGGACACGGCCTGCCAACGCGAAAAATCATCTCCAGTCTGCGGTGAAGAGGAGCAGGCGCCGACGGCAGCGAAGCCGTCGCAGCGGGCGCTGCCGCTGCGCAGAGCGGCCGGCACCTCCGTGTCCCCTCTTACCGACCAGCGCGCGCGGCCCGGCGGCCCCGTTGTCCTCCAGCGCCGGCAGCTCTGCTCCCTTCACGTCGTTCCCCGCTCTGCTTCGCCCCGACCAGGCGTTGCCCACCCGCCATCCCGCACCTGCTCCTGATCCAGTTTGTCCTTCCTGAGCGCCGATAACCAGAACTGCGCTCAGAATTCCAAATGAGATTTCTAACAGCGTCTTTTAAGGAATTTAAGGAAAAATTCCTTCCCAGTGAGGGTGCCAGAGCCCTGGAACAGGCTGCCCAGAGAGGTTGTGGAGTCTCCTTCTCTGGAGATCTCCAAACCCGCTTGGACGCAGTCCTGTGCCACATGCTCTAGGTGACCCTGCGTGTGCAGGGGTTGGACTGGATGATCCCTAGAGGTCCCTTCCAACCTTCACCATTCTGGGATTCTGTGATTCTTTTACGGTGATATTAATGTTTCCTTGTGCTTGGGAGGAATTCCCACGTCAGGCACTGCAGGGCTTCTTTTGCCCTCTTCGTGGCCGTGCGATGTTGGCGCCTCATCCTGGGGCGTCTCAGCAGAGCCAGAACGTTCTCGTCCTTCACGATGTTGGTAGACGAGCGCTGGCTGGAGCAGGGGGAGCGCCGGGATCCTCTGCCAGCCCCTCGAGTCGGACCCTGCGCTCTGTGCATGTCCCATCCTGCTGCTTTTACTGCAGCCCTCAAGGTCATTCCCATCTTCTTGCTTTGTATTGATGGAGCTTCCCAAATCTGATTCATCATCCCTCTTCTTTATAACAATCTGGCTTTCTGTGCCAAGGCACCAAGAAAATGAGAGCCAGGGGAAACGTGTCTAAGCCCCCAGACCCCGGGCAGAGCCTCCTGCTCCGGAACATCAGCAGGTCCCGGTGACCTCTTCATGCCCAGTGTCTGCAGCATTTCTGGGGACAGGTGACATGGTGGGATTTGGTGCAGGTATTTGCACAACATTTCCTCTTTGCCCGTTCTACCCCACCCTTATTCTCAGGGATAATCGTTCTGCATCTGTTTTCAAAGCTCATCGTCTCAGAGCCATCACTCCAAGAATCACGAGCAGTTACTGGCGTTCCCGGAGGGTGGATCCTGCGTGGCCGGTGTGCGTTAGTGGCCGCAGGTTTGCACATGTCTTGAACCTGGGACTCCTGTTGCCATCAGCAGCTTTTCCAGGGTGTCAGGCCCGGGTGGAGGGAGCTGCGGTGCTCGGGCAGCGCGTGGAGGGCACTGGGGAAGGACACGTGTCCTAGTGGGTGCCCGGAGCTCCCGGGGTGCCCTGCAGGGCCAGCCCCGAGGACACGCACACGCAGCGCTCCCCTTTCAGCACCGAGCTGCAAACTGCACCGCGGAGCGAGTCCTGCGGACCGGGACGGACACCGGGCCCGGCCGCCTGCTCGTGCCGGCAGGGAAGCGCCGAGTTCAAGCCCTCGAACACATGCAGGGTCCTCGAACACGTGCAGGGCCCTAACACACACATGCAGGGTCCTCGAACACGTGCAGGGCCCTAACACACACGTGCGGAGCCCTCACACACATGCAGGGCCCTCACACACATGTAGAACCCTCACACACACATGCAGGTTCCTCACACGCATGCAGGACCCTCGCACCCATGCAGGTTCCTCACACCCATGCAGAGCCCTCACACCCATGCAGAGCCCTCGCACACGTGCAGGTTCCTCACACACATGCAGGACCCTCACACACACATGCAGGGCCCTCGCACACGTGCAGGCTCCTCACACACATGCAGGTTCCTCACACCCATGCAGAGCCCTCGCACATGTGCAGGGCCCTCGCACACGTGCAGGTTCCTCACACCCATGCAGATTCCTCACACACATGCAGAGCCCTCACACCCATGCAGAGCCCTCACACACGTGCAGGCTCCTCGCACACGTGCAGGCTCCTCACACACATGCAGGACCCTCACACACACATGCAGGGCCCTCACACACGTGCAGGTTCCTCACACCCATGCAGGTTCCTCACACACATGCAGAGCCCTTGCACACGTGCAGGTTCCTCACACACATGCAGGGCCCTCGCACACGTGCAGGCTCCTCACACACGTGCAGGTTCCTCACACACATGCAGAGCCCTCGCACACGTGCAGGGCCCTCACACACATGCAGAGCCCTTGCACACGTGCAGGTTCCTCACACACATGCAGGCTCCTTGCACACATGCAGGTTCCTCACACACATGCAGAGCCCTCACACACATGCAGGGCCCTCACACCCATGCAGAGCCCTTGCACACGTGCAGGCTCCTCGCACACGTGCAGGCTCCTCACACACATGCAGATTCCTCACACACATGCAGGGCCCTCACACCCATGCAGAACCCTCACACACGTGCAGGCTCCTTGCGCACACAGAGCACGGCCGGGCTCAGGCGCGGGCAGCCCGCAGCTGCAGCGCTCAGCCCATCCAGGCTGGTTTTTGTCGCCTTGCCCCGCGGTCGCCCTGCACCGACGTGCCCAGCACCACGTACACCAGCAGAGCCCGGTGCCCCCGCTCCAGCCTGGCACGGCAGGGCCCGGCACTGCTGGGAAGCGCCGGGACGTCCCCTCTTGTCCCGATGGGCTCTGTGTGCGGCAGACGCGCCGCAGCCCTGTGCGTGTCCCGAGCCCGGCGCAGGGTGCATGGCCGCAGGGCGAGCGCGGCGCAGGAGCACGAGCAGCCCTGGGGCTGCAGGCTCCGGCACGCAGCGGTGCCAGCGGCAGGTTTGGTGCGCGGCGCTGCAGGCCCCAGCAGTGGTGGCAGGTTTGGCACGTGGGGCTGCAGTTTTGGTGCATGGGGCTGCAGGTTGGGCACGCGGGGCTGCAGGCCCTGGCACACGGCAGCAGGTTGGGCGCGCGGCGCTGCAGTCTTGGCACATGGGGCTGCAGTTTTGGTGAGCAGGGCTGCAATTTTGGCGAACGGGGCTGCAGATTGGGCACACGGGGCTACAGTCTTGGTGCACGGGGCTGCAGGTTGGGTGCACAGGGCTGCAGTTTTGGCACATGGGGCTGCAGTCTTGACGGGCGGTGCTGCAGTCTTGGTGTGCGGCGCTGCAGTCTTGGCGCGTGGGTCTGCAGGTTGGGGCTGCAGTCTTGACGGGCGGTGCTGTAGTCTTGGTGCGCGGGGCTGCAGTTTTGGTGCGTGGGGCTGCAGTTTTGGCGCGCAGGGCTGCAGGTTGGGCACATGGGGCTGCAGTCGGTGCGTGGCGCTGCAGTTTTGGCGCGCGGCGCTGCAGTTTTGGCGCGCAGGGCTGCAGGTTGGGCACACGGGGATGCAGTTTTGGCACACAGCGCTGCAGTTTTGGTGCGCAGGGCTGCAGTTTTGGCACACGGCGCTGCAGTCTCGCCGTGCAGCGTGCAGCCCTCGGCCGTTCCCGCGCCGCTCCCAGGACAGGCCTGGCCGCGTGCGGAGCCGCCGCGCTCTCCGCTCGGCCCTTGGCCGCCTCCGGAGCAGCCGCGCGCGCTGGTCCTGGCCCGCGCTCCCCGCGGCGGCGCCGCCGCCCCCCGGCCGCCCGTGCGCGTCGTGTCTGTGTGTCCGTGTCTGGGGACCTCCGCCTCACCCCTGCCCTCTGCTCTCTCTCTCTCGCTGTGCCGTTCTCTCCGCAGACTTTTCAGTAGTTTAGGAGAACTCAGCACCATTTCCCAGCGGAGCTCCGGAACCACCTACACAGTCCGGCCCGGCAGTCGCTACCCCGTCACCCGGCGCACCCCCAGCCCCGTGAAGCCCGCTCTGGATCGGACAGAGCCGCTCAGCACCGTGCGGCCCTACGGCCTCACCCCTCCCACTATCCTCAAATCTTCCAGCCTCTCCATCCCCCACGAGCCCAAGGAGGTGCGCTTCGTGGTGAGGAGCGTGAGCGCCCGCAGCCGCTCGCCGTCCCCGTCCCCCTCGCCAGGGCCGCCCCTGCACGCCCTGCACCCGCCACGGCCCTTCATGCAGAAACCCCTCCACCTCTGGAACAAGTACGACGTCGGGGACTGGCTGGAAAGCATCAACTTGGTGGAGCACCGCGACAAGTTTGAGGACCATGAAATAGAGGGCACGCACCTGCCCGCCCTCACCAAGGAGGACTTTGTGGAGTTGGGGGTAACCCGGGTCGGGCACCGAATGAACATCGAGCGGTGCGCTCAAGCAGCTGGTGGACAGCTGACCGTGCAGGCAGCCAGGCCTCTTGGGAGCCGCCGCACGGGGAGGGGGGCCTTTCTACTAGACTAATAAAACCCACTTTGATTCTCTTTCTACTCCGAGCACTGCACTGAAGGGCGCGGAGCCGCGCGCTCCCGCCCTTCGACACACAGCCCCGGTGTGCCGTGCACACGCAGACCCCGCGCAGCCGCCTCCAGACCCACGACGCCTTTGGGAAAAGGACTGTTGCATGAAATACATCCCCGTTTCTGTTCCTCCCAGAGAGTCTGGCCTGTATATCGCTTGATGTGCTCTTCCCGGGCGTCGCTGGCGGCAGGAGGGCCGGGGCCGCGTCCCGGGAGCGCCGCGCGGGCCGAGCGGCCGGGCCGGGAGCGCCGGGACGCGGCCCCGGGAGCGCCGGGAACGGCGGGATGCGGAGCGGGACCCGCGGCCCCGCTCCGCGCCCGGCCGGAGAGGGCTGGAACCGCATGGATAGACGCATGTTTGGGGATGTCGGAGGGAGGCTGGTGGGGATCCAGCGGAATTGCTTTGCCAACGTTCACAGGGGTGGGGGGTGGGGGGGTCTTTTAGTTCCTCTTGGTTTGGGGTCTTGTTTCCAAGGGGGACACATTGATGGATAATATATAATCTCCGTGCATTTATATAGAGAGCAGCTGATGATCTACAAGAGATGATACTGAACTACAGGATTCCCACTCCGTCCTAGTCATCCTTATTTTGCATCTTTTTAATCAGCTATATATTTGAAAAGAGAGAGCAAATATCTATATATCTATATCTATAGCTATAGCCACCTGATTTTGTTATAATTTTACTAAATCTATATATCTCTAGACTTGTTGAGATGCTGGCGAGGCGGTGCCTGCACCGCTTCCCTGGGGCGCTCGTGGCTCACGGGAGTTTTTAGTGACTGACTGAATGAATGTTAAAAGTCTTTTTAAAAACCAACAGCTCCTTTCCGACACTCTGGATTTTAAAGATTTAGAAAACCCAGAATAACGCTCGGCTTTTGGGACACACCAAGTCTTCCATCCGCCGGCGGCCGAGGCGCAGGGCGCCGCGGAGCTTCCGGCCCGCGCGGCTCCGGGCGCTCTCCCGCTCCGCGGGGACTAATACCCCTCGCGGGACGCAGCCCCCGGCGCCGCGGCCCGGCCGGGATGGTTGGTGTGCCCCAAAGCCGAGCCCCCATGAAGGCATTAACTCTTCTGGTGCTAGAGGGAAGGACTAGGAGGTTCCTTCTGACCCTCACACATCTCCGAACCTTCGCAACCTTCCGCCGGTGGAAAGGCGCAGGCCGCGGGGGCTGCTGCCCCCTGCGCTGCCTCCTGCCCTCGCTGGGCACGGAGAGGCCGAGGCGCCCTGTGCCCAGCAGCTCTAGCAGAGCTCTCCGAAACGCCGCGCTCGGCGCAGCCGCGGCCCCTCTCGCCCTCCCCACGACGCCCCCCGGCTGCAGCCGCGGTGGTGACGTGGGGAAGGTAAGAGGGCGTTTCGACCTTCTTAATCTGCAAGCAAAAATCCTGCTGTAGATACCGTAGGGTGCTCCAGGCCTCACGTCCAATAACCTGGTGAGCCGAGGGGCACCCTCGTTGTGATTGCAGCCATTGCATCTGCCAAAACCCGCTCCTCGCCCGCCGGGCTTGCCGTCCCTCCCGCTGCCGTGTGCTCCGCTCCTGTTCGTGCCGACCACCGCCTGCGCCATTGCACACCCTGAGCTGGACACCCCAACCCCACAACACGCTCCAGTCACGCTCCGCCGTGCGCCCGGCTCCATCCGCATCCACCCGCATCCATCCACATCCGCCCGTCCCAGCCACCCTTCGCACCTTGGCCATAGCCACGCATCTGTCCCGGGGCTTCCACCTGCTGCCTCCCGAAGCCGCAGCACCCGCCGGCGCTGCCGACCCGGCCCCGCTCCCCGCGCGCCAATCCGCCTCGTTCTGCATCGCCCGTGCAGGGCTCATCCCGCTGCAAGGCTGCAGGCATGCGGCTCCCGGCGGCGGGGACGGCGCTGCAGCGGGACCCTCGTGCGCGCTGCGGGCACGGTGCGGACGCGCCGGCTGCCCCGTCGCTCTGCAGGGAGCTGCTCCGCGCGCTGCCCGTGCCCTGCTGCATGGCTGCCCGCGCTCCGTGTGCCCCGGCCCCACTCATTGCTCGTGCTCCATGTGCCCCCATCCGGCGCTGCCCGTGTCGCTCCTGCCGGCCGCGCTGCCGCGGCCTCACGCGTTGGCGCCCGCACGATGCTTCACGCCCCGCGGCTGCGCTAACCCCCGGCCCGCGGTGCAGCGGGCGCCCCGCGAGGGGACCCGGCCGGGCAGGGCCTTACGCAGCCTCCGCTCGTGTCCCGCTTTGTGCCGCGCTCCCTGCACGGCCCCTGCGCGCACCGAGGTCTCGTGGAAGTGACTTTGGCTGCTTGTTGCTGACGCTGCTCGTGGAGGCGGCTCCGGCGCCGCTCCGTGGAAACGCTCGTTGCCGTCGTGCCCTGGGCCGCTCGTGTCCCTGCCGCCTGGGGCTGCTGCCCGTGCGCTCGCCGCGCTGCCGCGTCCTGCGCTCACCGCTCTGTCCCGCTCCATGCCTTGCTCCAGCTCTCCGCAGGCCATTCCTGTTCCCATTCCCATTCCTGCTCCCATTCCCATCGTGCTCCCATTCCCATCCTCATTTCTGTTCCCATCCGATTCCCATTCTAGTTCCTGTTCCCATTCGCATTCCCGTTCCCACCCCATTCCCATCCTCATCCCATTCCCATTCCCGTTCTCATTCCCAATCCTGCTCCCATTCCCATCCTCATCCCATTCCCATTCCCATTCCCGTTCCCATTCCCAATCCTGCTCCCATTCCCATCCCGTTCCCGTTCCATTCCATCCCATCCCATTCCGCTCCCATTCTGGTTCCTGTTCCCATTCGCATTCCCGTTCCCACCCCATTCCCAATCCTGCTCCCATTCCCATCCCGTTCCCATCCCATTCCCATCCCATTCCCGTTCCCATTCCCGTTCCATTCCATCCCATTCCAACCCCATTCCCATTCCGGGGCATGGCCGCGGACACCCTCTCCAGCGCACGCTCCGTCTCCGCTCCCCGTCCGCTCCGCAGCCCCCGTCCCGCTGCTGGCGCCCGCGGCGGCCCCTCCACGTCCTCCCCGGACACGGGACCGGCTCCCGGCGCCGTCACTGCTGCTCTCGCTGCCCCGTCCCCCCGCCCGGCGCCCGGCCGCACTCCGCCGTGTCCCCGTCCCCACTTCACCCCCGCCTTGTTCTCCCCGTTCCCCGCAGGTGACGCCGACCCCAGCAGCCCCGGCAGCCCCTGCAGCAGCTCCGCTCTTCCGCATCCCCGCGCTCCGCTCCGGAGCGCCGTGCGGCTCCGCCGGGCGCCGTTCCGGAAGAGCCGGCGCTGCAGCCGGAGCGACAGCGACGCTCCCCGCGCTGGTTGAAGTGTAACCCCTGTGCGATCCTGAGCGCAGGCCGCCCCGGGCTCGGCCCGAGGAGCGCGGGTCTCTGCCCCTTCCGCAGCTGCTTCTGGGGCCCCGCTCGAGACCCTGCCTGCGCCCCCTCCCGCGCCGGGAGGCCGAAGGCTGCAGACCCGACGCGTCTGCAGGAAGTTCAGGCCGGGACCAGGGAAGCCGGACGCCTTCTTGCCATTTCTGAGGAGCCCCCTGCCCCTTCCCTGCCCTCGCCGGGCTGGAAATGGTGGCCGCACCGAGCCGCGGAGGCGGCGGCGGGCACTGCCCGCGCGTGCGCCCCGGCTTCCCCGCGCAAGCAGCTGCAGCCGTACCTGTGTGCGAACACTGCGTGCCCCGCGGCACCACGGCTCGTCCCGGTCAGGATCCACGCGAGAGAAGGCGACTTCCAACCGCGCTGCCAGGCCGCGCCGGGGCTGCTCGGGTCCGACACCCCCGCTCCTCACCCCCGCAGAGCAGCAGTGACGGCGCCGAGCGGGACGCGGCGCCCGGCGCCCGCAGAGCCGCGCGGCCCTCCTCGCTTCCGCAGCCGAATCCCCCCGTGTCCCGGACCCCTCGGCAGGGCAGAGCGGAGGGTCCCGCCGCGAGCGCCTGCCCCGCGCAGGGCTCCGGTCCCACCGTCCCCCCCGGCGCTGCCGCCCTCCGGTCCAGCCCGAGGTGCTCGGAACCGGGAGCAACGAGAGCGCCGAGCGCCCGGGGGGTCCTGCCCCATTTCTAGTCTCCCTTGGCAGAAATGCAATTTCCCACCTTACGCGGCTGCTGCTGCTGCTGCTCAACATTATTTTTCTCAGCTGAAGCAAAAGGGACTTTTTTTTCCCATGTGTAGATAGCTCTTTTCTGACTTTATCTCTTCGAGTTGCATTGGCATCTCCATCCCCAACATCTCCAGACCCGGTGAGACGCTTCGTTTTGAAAAGCCATTCGGGAGAAAGCCGAGCGGAGCAGGGCGGCCCCGGGCGCGCGCCCGGACCCGGGCCCGCCAGGACCCGCCGCGCGGAGCTTACTGTGATTCTCACGGCTTCTCAACCACTTCGGTTGGCTTCTGTAAAAAAAGAAACGAAAAAAAAAAAAACAAGGGATACACTTTTTTGCTTTGAGGTCATTTTTTGAAGTTGTTGATACTTTCCTTCGTCCAGACTAAAATTCATTAATTCTCGCTCCTCACCAACTCCCGTCTAGGGTTCTGACCTTCCGAGAAGGGAAAGCGAAGGGCACCCCGCGCTCCGCCCCGGCATGCGCCCCGCACACCCGCACGCAGCGGGCCTGCACCCTGCATGCGCGCCCCGCCGCCCGCGCGCCCGGCGCACACCCGCACGCACCACGGCTCCCCCATGGACTCACCTGTGGGTTTTGTTCTGTTTTTAATTTCGCAGGGTCAGTTTGACTTCACCCTTATTTTGTATGGATTTTCTGAGGAGATTTCTCCTTCTCCAGAGTCATGGAGGTGCGGCCACTCGCCTCCCGCCCTTGACGTTGTGATACACATACCCCACAGAGATCTATGTTTCTTATATTATATTATTATTATTATTATTATGTAATAAATTTATAAGAAAGCCGCGCAACGTCCCCTGTGGTCTCTGCGCCCGGTGCCACCCAGCCCGGCCTGCTGGGACGGATGGAGGGGCCGCGTCCTGCAGGGCAGCGGGGCGGGTGGCCGCGGAGCTGGGACGGGGTGACACGAGAGGGGAACGTCCGAGCAGGGAGGGGTGGCCGTGTCCCCAGGGGGTCCCCAGGGCAGGTCTCCATGCAGGTCCCCAAGGGATTCCCCAAGGGATGTCCCTGGGATACGGCTCTCCAGGCGGGATCCCCAGCGGATCGTCCTCTCTGGGGTGCCCAGGGCTGGTTCCCCAGGACACCTCCCCGCTCCGGCTCCCGATGGCAGTCCCGGTTTGGCAGTCCCGGTTCAGCAGTCCCAGTTTGGCGGTGCCGGTGCTCGCCGGTCCCTGCTGCTGGGTGAGGTGCGTGGGACACCGAACGTGCCGCGGTCCCCAGTCCACCCCGTCGTCGTAAGGGCCGAGCTCGTGTCCGAGGCTGTCGCTCCGGCAGCGACGGCCCTGGTCGGAGCGGGGCGGTGGGACGGGTGCAGGAGAGGCCTCCGGCACCGCTGCCTCCCGCCGTGGGGCAGAAACCCCTCGTGTGCAGCCCCACGCGCACACCTGGGCTGCAGCATGCACATCCAGGCTGCACTGCACGCACCGGGGCTGCAGTGCATGCATCCGGGCTGCAGTGCACACACCAGGGCTGCAGCGCACGCATCCAGGCTGCAGCGCGCACAGGGGCCCGGCGCCACATCCAGCACCTGCCCAAGGGCACCGCGCACAGCGGGCAGGACACGGCGGCTCCCTCCTGCTCCGCGCGCGGCCGCCTCCGGATCCCCTGAGGGCCCTCGGCTGGCCCCGTGCCAGAGCTGGGACACGATGGACAGGACACGGGGCCTGGACCGCTTGGGCCAGCAGGGCACGGGGGCCCGGAGCCGCGGGGGGGCTCGGAGGCCTGTGGGCAGCTCCAGCTCTCACCCTTAGCCCAACAACAGGGACCAGAGAGGTCCCCGACGTGTCCCTGCCCTGCCTGTCCCCCCACGGGGACCCCTGTCCTCCCCCTGCCCTGCAGCAGAGCATGGCCATGCCCATGTCCTGCCATCCCTGTGTCCCCGTGTCCCCATGTCCAGCTGTTCCCATGTCCAGACATCCCGGGTCAGCCCCCTGCCCATCCATCCCTATCCTCATCCCATCCATCACACTGCCCCTCACGGCCTCTCTCCTTGCAGCCCTGGGCCAGGGCAGGAGCCTCTCCAGACCAACACCAACCTCTGATGGAGATTCTGCACCGCTCCTTTCCCCGCGCCGAAGGAAGTAAAACCGCCCGCTGGTGACGACACACACACCTTGCCCTCCATCGGATCTGGCCCCGCGGCACCGCTGGCCTCCTGCTCCCACGTCGGCACAAGGCACTTGGTGCCCCCTGCTCTGCCCGGCGTATCCTGCTCGGTGCTCCATGCTCTCCCTGGTGCATCCCGCTGTCCTGGCGCACCGCGCTCAGTGCACCCTGCTCTGCCCAGTGCATCCTGCTCTGTGCTCCCTGCTCTCCCTGGTGCATCCCGCTATTCCTGGTGCACTGCGCTCGTTGCACCCTGCTCACCCCAGTGCATCCTGCTATCCTCACACTCTGCGGTCTCCTTTGTGCTCGCTGCTCTCCCTGGTGCATCCCGCTATCCTCGTGCACCACGCTCAGTGCACACTGCTCTCCCCGGTGCATCCCGCTCGGTGCTCCCTGCTCTCCCCTGTGCATCCCGCTATCCTCATGCCCCGCTCTTGGTGCTCCCTGCTCCCCTGTGCATCCCGCTATCCCCAGTTCCCCAGCCACCCGCACAGCCGGAATCCACAGGCACGCGCCTGCACATGGAGGACGCGGAGGCTGCCCCGACACCGGCACGGCTGGGACAGAGCAGCAGAGCCCACATGGTCACACCAAGCATATATTTTATTGAAAGACCAAGTGGATGACAAGGCAGTGGGGAGAACCTTCACCCGGGGCTTTGTACAGGTTCCGGTTGCTCAGGGCTCCTCGCGGTGCATCGAGTTACGAGATAAATACCGGTACAGCGAGCGGAGTGGAGTCACCGTCACTAGACTAGCACGGGTCGGCAGCAGGGCCGGCAAGCAAAAGAAATCACCAGGCACAGCAGTGAGGAGCGGGGCGGCCCCGCGGCCCGAGCCCCCCGCCCGGGCGCTACATTCAGGCCGCGGGGCGGGACACGGGGCCCCGCGGCCACCCCGGCCCGGCCCGGCCCGGCCCGGCGGAGCCCCCGGCCTCGCTCATGCAGCGGCCGCGGCCGGGGCGGGCCGGGCCGAGCCGGGCCGAGCCGGGGCGGTGCCAGGCCGGGCCGGGGCGGGGCCGGGGCGGTACCGGGCGGGGGCGGTACCGGACCGGGCCGGGGCGGTACCAGGGCGGTACCAGGGCGGTACCAGGGCGGTACCGGGCCGGGCCGGGGCGGTACCAGGGCGGTACCAGGGCGGTACCGGGCCGGGCCGGGGCGGTACCGGGGCGGTGCGGGGGGCCGGGCACTGGCGGGGGCGGCGCTGGAGGGGCGCGGGGCGGCGCGGGGCGCTACTCCAGGTAGATGTCCTCTGTGGGGCACGCGTATTCCAGGTGCTCCTGGTAGTACTCCTGGAACGCCCGGCTGCGAGGCAAGGGGGATGCCCATGGGGCTGCCGCCAGTGCAGCACGGCCAGACCCGTCCCCATGTCCCCAGCCCGGTGACAGCCCCAGCACGGCCCCCAAACCCGTCCCCATGTCCCCAGCCCGGTGACAGCCCCAGCATGGCCTCCAGACCCATCCCCGTGTCCCCATCCCGGTGACGGGCCCAGCACGGCCACCAGACCCATCCCCATGTCCCCAGCCTGGTGACAGCCCCAGCACGGCCCCCAAACCCGTCCCCATGTCCCCAGCCCGGTGACAACCCCAGCATAGCCCCCAGACCCATCCCCGTGTCCCCAGCCCGGTGACAGGCCCAGCATGGCCCCCCAACCCATCCCCATGTCCCCAGCCCAGTGACAACCCCAGCACAGTCCCCAGACCCGTCCCCGTGTCCTGGCCCAGTGACGACCCCAGCACAGCCCCCAGACCCGTCCCCATGTCCCCAGCCCGATGACAACCACAGCACAGCCCCCAGAACCGTCCCCGTGTCCCCAGCCTGGTGACAGCCCCAGCACAGTCCCCAAACCCATCCCCATGTACCGGCCTAGTGCCAACCCCAGCACGTCCCCTGTATCCGTCCTGGCGCCGTCCCGGCGCCGCCTTACCCGACGCACTCGGCCACGTGCCGCATGGATTCCTGCGAGACGAACACGTGGCAGGCGAAGCGGCTCAGCACCGGGTGCTTGGTGATGAACCCGAAGTAGCTGCAGCGGGAGGGCAGGGTGAGCGCCGCGGCCCCCGGCCCTGCCCCATGGCCCAGCCCGGGACCCCCCGTCCCGCATCGCCCAGGGGCGACGGGGACCCACAGGGAGGGCAGCGCCGCAGCAGGACAGGCCCCGGGGCGCGGGGTGGCGCGGGGGTCCCGCGTGGGCAGGATGGGCCCTCACCAGCTGTTCCGGGGGTGGCACCCGCAGAAGGAGATGTTCTTCATCTGGAAGAAGTGGCTGCACCGCTCAATGCAGAAGGGAGGCCGCGCGGCTGCAGCGCCAGGGCGCCCCGGCCGGGACGCAGACCCCGCTGCCAGGTGCCCGGCGCCGCACTCCCTCGTCCCGGCTGTACTCGTTCCACCAGTGAGGCTGAGCTTGCATCGCCCCTGCCCAGCGTGATCTCCAGGTCGATGCACCGTCAGCTTCCTGGTGGTGGCAATCTGGGCACGCGGGACGGGCCGTCAGCCGGGGCACCTTGGCGCGGGTCTGCGTCCCCGGCCGGGGCGCTGGCGAGCCCCGCGCCGCCGGCCTCACCTTCTGCATGGCGGCGCAGAGGATGCCGTTGCCCTGGTGGTAGGGCACCTCCACGGAGCCCAGGAACTGCACGTTGAAGCGCTCCACCCAGCACGGGTTCCTCTTGAGCCCTGCGAGCGGAGCAGCGGGCGCTGCCGCGCGGGCCCGGGCGCCGCGGGAGGGAGCCCGGGGCGAGCGCTGCCCGGCGCCGCGAGCCCGGCCGGGCCCTGCCCTACCGGCCACGTCGCGGGCCTGGCCGACGACCTCGTGGGCGTAGAAGGCGGGGAAGATGCCCCTCTCCCCCGTCCGCATGTTGTAGCCCCGGTACCAGTAGTCGTCCTCCTCCAGCTCCACCAGGATGGGGTCGTCCACGTCCAGCTCCAGCTCGTCCTCGTGGCGCGGGATGAACCTGCGGGCAGCGGCGGTGGAAGGAGGGCGCTCCCGGCGCTGGCGAGCCCCCCGGCGCCCCGGCGCGCTGCTCACCTGAACACGGCGCGGTGCGTCTGCTCCCGCTCCTCCCCGTTCACCATGCAGGAGAACAGCCCGAAGGACTCGGTGCCTGCGGGCAGAGGCGGCTGCAGCGGGTGGAGGACCCAGAGCGCCCGCTCCGCGCCGGGGCGTCCTGCTGCATCGCACCGCAGCACGCGCCAGGACCCGCTGGGGACCCACGGACCGTCCCCCGCTGCCGCCCCATGCCCAGGATGGTGGACACCGCGGCGGAGCACGCCGGCACCATGTCCCGGCGCGGCGCTTACTGGAGGAGCGGGACGTGCTGTTGACGAAGACGTTGAGGAACTTCTTGGAGAACTGCAGGTCGGCCTCGGGGGACGAGTCCTCGGAGGAGCTCTGCGCGTCGGGGGCCGGCAGCCCGTCGCCGAAGGCCGCCTCGTCCTCCAGGTCGCAGTGGTCGCAGGCGCGCAGCAGGTCGCTGTCGTCGCTGAGCACCGAGGTGCAGCGCCGCAGGCTCACCAGCTCCAGCTGCGTGTGCTCGTCCACCACCAGCGTGTACTTCACCGAGTCGTAGGCCAGGGACTCGTCCAGCGCCCGCGGCTCCAGCGCCTCGGGGGCCGGCGAGGGCGGCAGGTCCCCCCCGAAGCCCTGCGGGTCCTCGGGGAAGGGGGAGCCCTTCAGGCCGCCCAGGTAGGGCGCCTCGTCCTCGTCCGTGGAGTAGGCCATGGTGAAGCAGCGGTTGGTCTTGGCGGTGGAGACGTCCAGGGCGGGCGGGAAGGCGTCGGCGTCCGGCCCCAGCGGCTCTAACCGGACGTCGTCGATCATGTCGTTGTCCTCCAGGATGCCCGAGTCCAGGTCCTTGTCGATGGCCCAGTCCTTGGGGCTGGCCGGGGGCTCCCCGTTGGCGGCGGCGGCGTCGGTGCCGCCGGGGGAGCCGCGCGGGCCGGCCCCGCGGGGCGGCCCCGTGCAGTGGCCGAAGGAGGCCGGGCCCTGGGAGCCGCCCAGGCGGTCGAGGGCGGCGGGGCGCCCCGGGAACGCGGGGGCGATGGTGTCGTTGGTGGGGTTGCTCAGGAAGAGGAAGGGCCCCGGGTCGGCGGCGCGCGGGGAGCGCTCGGCCTCGGCGCGCTGCAGGGAGCTGCGCAGCGTCTCCATGTCCACCAGCTCGATGCTGCGCGGGGAGCGCGGCGGCGTCCCCGGCTCGGCCGCGCCGCCCGCCGGGCCCCGCGGGACGGGCTCCGCGTCCAGCGCCTCGCTCAGCAGCTCGGGCTCCAGGTCGGAGGCCGGGGAGATGGTGTCGCAGAGCGAGTGCGTCTGCTGGAAGCACTCGTCCGGGCACTTGATGGGGTAGGAGCCCTCCGAGATCATCTTGTTGACGAGGTTGCTGAGCAGCCAGGGCGAGTCCGAGTCCTCGCTGAGGTCGGGCTCCGACTCCGAGTCGGAGTCGTACTCGCTGTTGTCCTCGTCGTCCGCCTCGGGCATGAGCTTGGGCCCCACGGGCAGGTAGAAGGAGCGCCGGATGCTCTCCAGGCTGTGGTCCGGGTCGATCTTCAGGTCCAGGGGGCTGGACGCGGACACCTCGGTGTGGCCCGGGGGCGCGGAGGAGTCCTCCGGGTTCAGGCTGTCGTAGTAGGTCTCCATCTTCAGCTCGGCCAGGCTCTCCCGCGTCAGCACCGCGCTCACCGGCAGCTCCCGCTCCAGCGTCTCCTGCTCCTCCTTGCCCTTGTCCAGCAGCAGCGAGTCCTTGATGCCCATGAGGCCGGGCGCCTCCAGCTCCGTCTCCAGCTCGGCCTCCGACGTGGGCGAGCTGGCCTCCTCGATGGAGTTGGTGAGGTGCGAGGAGCGGCCGCTGCTGCTGTCGCTGCTCAGGTCCAGCTCCGTCTCCGAGATGGAGGAGATCATGTTGCTGACGAGGCGCCCCGAGGCGAAGGCCGCCTCCAGCTCGCCCTCCACGTCCGAGTCGGAGCCGGGCGAGCTGAGCTCCTCGCCGTGCCGCCCGCACGGCGGGAAGGCCTTGGCGTTCCTGCTCGTGAGGTCGGCCTCGATGCCGGGGTCCGAGGAGGGCGACGTGGTCTCGGAGGAGCCCGCGGGGCGGCCGCGCGGGGGGCCCTCGCCGTCCGAGCTGAGCGGCTCCGCCGGGCCCGGCGCGTCCCCCGCGGCCGGGCTCCCCGTGTCGCCGGCCCCCGGCGCGGCGCGGGGCGGCGCGGGGCTGCGGGGCGGCGCGGGGGGCGGCGGGCGGCGGCGCGGGGGCGGCCGCGGCGGCGCCGCGATGATGTTCATGTTGACGTCCTCGCCGGCGGGCGCCGGGCTCCCCTGCGCCGCCGTTCGCGGCCCGTTGCCCTCCGTGTCGGGCCGGGCCGGCGGCCGCGGGGCCGGCGCCGCCTCTCCGGGGCCGCGGCGGCTGTCGGGACAGGGCCCGTCCTGCAGGCAGGAGTGCGGGGACGCGCGGCCTGCGGATGCAGCGGGGCCGTGTGAGCGCCGCGGCGCAGCCGGCACCCGCGCGCGCTCCCCGCGGCCGCGGCACTCACCGGCGTGCGAGGAGGAGGACGAGGACGAGGACGAGGAGAGCAGCAGCGCGTCCTGCCAGGAGGTGCGCAGCGCCGGCGCGGGCGGCGCGTAGCCGCCGTTGTTGTTCAGCGAGTCCTGCGGAAGGAGGACCCAGGCTGCGGACGCGCCACCGGGGACGAGGACGGCAGCGGGACGGCCGCGTGCCAGGCCTGGGGCCGCCCCACCATGGTGCCACCCCACACGGGACCAGCCACGGCTGTGGCACCACCCACGCGCACCGCCTCGCCCAGGGCCTCCCCACTGTGGTGACACCTTGCACGGAACCAGCCACCACCGTGGCGTCACTCACCCATGGCCACCTAACCACGGTGACACCTCTCCTGGGAGCAGCCATCACCATGGTGTCACCCATGGCCACCTAACCACGGTGACACCTCTCCTGGGAGCAGCCACCACCATGGCATCACTCACCCAGGGCCACCTAACCATGGTGACACCTTGCATGGGACCAGCCACCACCATGGCATCACTCACCCACAGCCACCTAACCATGGTGACACCTTGCATGGGACCAGCCACCACCATGGCGTCACTCAGCCATGGCCACCTAACCATGGTGACACCTCTCCTGGGACCAGCCATCGCCATGGCATCACTCACCCACAGCCACCTAACCATGGTGACACCTTGCATGGGACCAGACCATGGCGTCACGGCCACAGCACCACCCCTCGGTCACTCACCAGGGCCACCCCACCACAGTGACACCTCTCCTGGGAGCAGCCACCACCATGGCATCACTCACCCGTGGCCACCTAACCATGGTGACACCTCTCTTGGGAGCAGCCATCACCATGGTGTCACCCATGGCCACCTAACCATGGTGACACCTCTCTTGGGACCAGACCATGGCGTCACGGCCACGGCACCACCCCTTGGTCACTCACCAGGGCCACCCCCCCACGGTGACACCTCTCCTGGGAAAACCATCACCATGGAGTCGTGAGCACAGCATCATCCCAAGGTCACTCAACCACGGTGCCACCAGCCACCTCCACGGCACCATCGCGTGTCCACACCCCGACCCAGGGCCTCCCCACCACGGTGCCACCCCAGGACCTGCCACCACCGCAGCACCACGTCCACGTCCACGTCCCACCGCGGGGCCACCCCACGCTGGGCCACGGGGCTCCCCAGGGACTTGGCCCAGGGGCTAATCGGGATCAGAGCCGAGACAGCCCCAGCGCCCTGGGCCGGCGGCGCGAGGGGGAAGGCAGGGTCGGGGTTGGCAGCGCCGCGGGGCCGAGATTAGTGCGGCGGGGAGCAGCCGGCAGCGCTAATCCCGCGGGGCGGTGGGGATTAGCGCCGGGGCCGGCGCGACGTGCGGCCGCGCACGGGCGGCCTGCGCGGGCCTGGGATCCCCCCGCCGCCTCCATGCACCGGGACGGCCCCGCGCGGCCGCCCCCGCCGCGGGCATCCCGGGCACCCCGGCGGAGGCGGCGGAGCCCCGGCCGCCCCCGGCTCCATGGCAACGGTGCCGGATGGCGGCGGCGCCGCGCGCGGCTGCCCACGCTCCGCGCCTGCGCCCGGCCCTGCCGCCCGCCGCAGCGGCGCGGGGACACCCTGCGGCGGCACCGCGGAGCCCCCGGCGCTGCGGGAGGAGGGAGGCAGCAGGCGCACACGTGCATGCTTGCACTCACGTACATGCTTGCACTCTTGCACACACGTGCATGCTTGCACTCACATGCACACACACTTGCACAGGTGTGTGCATGCTTGCACACACACGAGCACACTTGCACATGCATGCACACACCCTTGCACAGGCATGTGCACACTTGCACACACATTGCATGCTTGCACACGCATGCACACACGCTTGCACACACACGTGAGTACGCTTGCACATGCATGTACAGCACTGGATGCCGTGCAAGGCGCCTTGCACACGAGGCCCCGCTGTGCCACACACCGAGCGGCAGCGCTAGCGCCCTGCAGCTCTCCCCATGCAGAGAGCCCCAGGGCCGCACGCGCACCCCAGAGCGCTCCGCGCACGGGGACACGGGACACCCCACTGGCCACGGGCTCCCGGTGCCACCCCATGGGCGCAGGGGACGCCCCGGTGGCCGCTGGCCGCGCGCGGGGCCGCAGCTCACCTGGGTGCCCGGCGCCGTCAGGTTCAGCGTCGTGGGCCGGTGCTTCTGCGTCTCCTCCGCAGCGGGCGAGGGGATGGGCGACGCCGAGGGCGACGGCGGCGCCTCCAGCCCGTGGCCCTCGCCCTCGCCCTCCTCGCCTTCCTCCTCCGCCTCCTCCTCCTCCTCGTTGTCGTCGATCATCTCGAACTCCTGGAAGTCATCCTGGAAGGTGCAGACGGGCTGCGGCTGCTCGCTGCGCTCCAGCGCCAGGCAGTCCTGCGGGGAGCGCGCGGCTGAGCGCGGCGAGGCCCCGGCACGGCCCCTGCCCGCGGCCCCGGCACCGCGCGGGCTCGGAGCGCGCGCCACCACCCGCACCTTCTCGTAGTGGTCCGAGTCGTAGTTGAGGCCGATGCCGCAGTCGTCCGTGATCTCCGACAGGTCCTCGTCGTCGAACTCCTCCAGGCTGATGTCCTGGGGGGGCCTGCAGGGAAACCGCAGGTTCGGGGACGGGGCTGTGCCCGGGGACGCGGCATCGCGGCGGGACGGAGCCGGTGCCACCACTGCCGCTTTCCTGCTGAGCGCCCCGCACACCAGGGCAGGGGATGCCCAGCGCCGGGGAGCCGCGTGGCGCCGCTGCCCGTATCCTGCCCAGCGCAACCCTCGACACCAACGTGGCGCGTGGCCCGGGAAAGAACGGGGACTCGGCTGTGCCGGGATGAGGGCGCGTGGCTGCTCCCCGGGACTGGGGATTGGCCCCACATGAGCCTGGACCAGAGCGACGCTGGCACCGGCGCTTTGCCCACCGGCCGGCGCGGTGCTGACGGCACAGTGCTCACGGAGCAGTGCTCATGCACGGTGCTCGTGCATGGTGCTCGTGCATGGTGCTCACAGCATGCACGGTGCATGGTGTTCATGGAGCGGAGCTCATGGAGCAGTGCTCGTGCATGGTGCTCATGGAGCGGTGCTCATGGAGTGGTACTCGTGCATGGTGCTCACGGAGCGGTGCTCGTGCATGATGCTCATAGCATGCACGGTGCATGGTGCTCATGGAGTGGTACTCGTGCATGGTGCTCACGGAGCGGTGCTCGTGCATGGTGCTCATAGCATGCACGGTGCATGGTGCTCATGGAGTGGTACTCGTGCATGGTGCTCACGGAGCGGTGCTCGTGCATGGTGCTCATAGCATGCACGGTGCATGGTGCTCATGGAGTGGTACTCGTGCATGGTGCTCACGGAGCGGTGCTCGTGCATGGTGCTCATAGCATGCACGGTGCATGGTGTTCATGGAGCGGTGCTCATGGAGCAGTGCTCGTGCATGGTGCTCATGGAGCGGTGCTCATGCATGGTGCTTGGAGCGGTGCTTGTGCACGGTGCTCGTGCATGGTGCTCATAGCATGCACGGTGCATGGTGCTCATGGAGCGGTGCTCGTGCACGGTGCTCGTGCATGGTGCTCACAGCATGCATGGTGCATGGTGCTCATGGAGCAGTGCTCGTGCAGGGTGCTCAAGGAGCAGTGCTCGCGCGAGGTGCTCGCAGTGCATATGGTGCTCACGGAGTGGTGCTTGTGCATGGTGTTTGTGCACGGTGCTCGTGCGTGGTGCTCACAGTGTGCACGGTGCTCACAGAGTGGTGCTCATGGAGTGGTGCTCACACAGGGTGCTCACAGTGTGCACGGTGCTCGTGCGTGGTGCTCGCATACGGTGCTCACGCGCAGTGCACGGTGCTCGCATGTGGTGCTCACACGTGGTGCTCACAGTGTGCACGGTGCTCGTGCATGGCACTCACGTGGTGCTCACATTACACGCGGTGCTCGCGCGTGGTGCACGGTGCTCGTGCACGGTGCTCGTATACGGGGCGCACGGTGCTCGCAGTGCAGCGAGTGAGCAGAGGTTTCCCAGCGGCTCGAGGGCACCGGGGCCAGGCTGGCCAGAGGCAAAACTATCCCCTTCCCCAACAGCGGGAAGGATGTCAAGGAAACCAACACTGCTGCAGGGCGGGGAATAAAACTGCTCTGAAATAAAGAAACTGCGGGATTTTCCATTGGATAAAGGGAAACTGAGCATTTCTGGCCAGTATTTAGTGTGCGCTGCTGGGCGCATAGAGACCCTGCGGGCCCGGCAGGATCAGGGGGCAGGGGAGCCCGGAGCATCCTGGAGCATCCTCTGGATGCACCCGGCTGCTCGCTGGGCCGCGTGCTGGTGCCGCTGCGCCTGGGTTAGAGCCCAGTCCGGCAGTTTTGCTGCCTCTGCTTCTATTTTTACCCCAGCTCCCATTTTCCAGCTCCTCTCGCAGATCCGGCTGCCGGAGCTCGCTCTGCTTTTGCAGATTTTCCCCTAATCACATAATTCCCAGAAGTAGGCCAGCGAGATGGCTCCGAACCCCGCACAGCTGCCATGCCGAGGGGCCGTGCCCGAGGCTGCGCTCCCCTTCCCGGGGCAGCGATAGCTCCGTGGGCCGCGGCCCGGGCACGTGGGGCTGGGGGCCGTGGCGGAGAGGTGCCCGCGCGGCACCGGTCCCGGTCCCGCATTGGGAGCACCAGCACGCTGGGTCGGCTCTGCCGGGGCCGGCACGGATGCCGGTGCCATGGAGGGGACGATGTGGGGCGGGTGTGGGAGAGGAGCCCAGCGTGTTCCCGGTGTTCCCAGTGCTCCTGGTGCTCCCGGTGCTCCCGGTGCTCCCGGTGCGGCTCCCGCCGGAGCGCCGCGCAACGCGGCCGCGGCCACACGGGATGCTCCGCGCTATTTTGGGCTCGGCTCCCCGGACGCTTCTCCCGGCTGCGCTCGCGCTGCGACGGCGCTCCGCGGGCGCAGGCGCGGGAAGGGCAGCGGGAGCAGCGCCGAGGCCGGCGCCGCGGAGAGGCGCCACGCGGACACCGGCCCTGCAAGGCCGGCTGCAGCCGGGAACCCTGCGCCCGTCCCCGCTCGAGCATCGCGCACGGCTCCCCCCAAGGGGACGACGTCCCCGAGACCCGCAGGCACTGCGCGATGCCGGGGGGCCCGCGGGGACGTGGCCTCCAGCGCGGCGGGCGCTGCGCCGGGCGGGACACGGGTGCGCTGGGAGTGCTGGGCCCGGCTGCGCCCGGCGCTGGCGCTGGCCCAAGCGGGTTCCGCAGGCGGCACAGGGAGCCCAGCAAGGACACGGCTCCGCGCTGCCGCGGCCTCCGGCAGCAGGGCGGGCATCCCACGGGCCCTGCTCCCCACGGACCCTGCTCCCCACAGACCCCTGCTCCATGGATCCCCACTGCACACAGATCCCCACTGCCCACGGACCCCCGCTCCCCACGGACCCCTGCTCCATGGACCCTTGCTCCATGGACCCCTGCTCCCCATGGATCCCCTGCTCCCCACGGACCCCTGCTCCATGGATCCCCACTGCCCACAGATCCCCCCTGCCCACGGATTCCTGCTGCCCACTGACCCCTGCTCCATGGATCCCCGCTCCCCATGGACCCCCGCTCCATGGACCCCTGCTCCCCACAGATCCTAGGCTGCCCATAGACTCCCTGCTCCCCATGGATCCCCGCTGCCCATGGCCCCCCGCTGCCCATGGATCCCCGCTGCCCACGGACCCCGCTCCCAGCACGCTGCATCTTGGAGCCCGCAGCGCACAGGGGCTCCGCAGGGATTCCTCCCCGCTCCCCAGGGTCCTGCACCGCCGCGCGCTCCTGCCCGAGCCAGGCGGACGGAGGAGCCGCGGCCGCGAGCGGGACGGACAGGGTGCAAGGGGAACCGCTGCGGCCGCGTCCCCAGCGCACAAGGACAGAGGGGACGCAGAGAAGCAGCGGGTGGGAACGGGGCAGGAGGGGATCCAGCGGGACCCGTGGGAACGGGGCAGGGGGGGGATCCAGCGGGACCCGTGGGAACGGGGCAGGAGGGGATCCAGCGGGACCCGTGGGAACGGGCAGGAGGGGGATCCAGCGGATCCGTGGGAACGGGGCGGGGGGGGATCCAGCGGGACCCGTGGGAACGGGGCAGGAGGGGATCCAGCGGGATCCGTGGGAACGGGGCAGGAGGGGATCCAGCGGGACCCGTGGGAACGGGGCAGGGGGGGGATCCAGCGGGATCCGTGGGAACGGGGCAGGGGGGGATCCAGCGGGATCCGTGGGAACGGGGCAGGAGGGGGATCCAGCGGGATCCGTGGGAACGGGGCAAGGGGGGGGGATCCAGCGGGACCCGTGGGAACGGGGCAGGAGGGGGATCCAGCGGGATCCGTGGGAACGGGGCAGGAGGGGATCCAGCGGGACCCGTGGGAACGGGGCAGGAGGGGATCCAGCGGGACCCGTGGGAACGGGGCAGGGGGGCATCCAGCGGGACCCGGCTGGACACGCGCTGCGCAGGAGCCCTCGTTCCTGCAGACAGGACCACGGCGAGGGCAGGAGCTGCGATACCCACAACAGCCCCAGGCCTGGCTGGGCCCCGAGCGGCCCTGCGGGCTCAGCAGGGCAGGGGCGCCCTGGGGACAGCAGGGAGGACTCGGCCACCCGGTAACGCAGCCCCCGGGAACCGCTGCGGGTGCCAAGCGGGAGCGGGAGGGAGCAGGGCGGATCGGATGGGGACCGGCCGCATCCCGAGGGCCCAGCGCGGCCTGGCAAAGGGACGACCTGGGAAGCAGCCAGCGGAGGCGCTGGCCGGAGCCACCAACCGAGATGCGCATCCTCCCGCCCGGACCGCGGCTCCCCGGGCCTTCCCAGCGCCACCGGCACCGGCTCCTGCCCTGCGCTGGGCCAGGCCGGCTCAGGCTCCTGCTGGCCCTGCCGCCGGCACGGCTCCCATCCGCCGGCACAGCTCCCATCCACCAGCACAGCTCCCATCCACTGGCTCCCATCCACCGGCACATATCCCATCCGTCGGCTCCCATCCGCCGGCACAGCTCCCATCCACCGGCTCCCATCCACCGGCACGGCTCCCATCCACCAGCACAGCTCCCATCCACCGGCACGGCTCCCATCCACCAGCACAGCTCCCATCCGCCGGCATGGCTCCCATCCACCGGCACGGCTCCCATCCAGCCCCACGTGCCGCCCTCCGGCCTCGCACATCCCAGGGTCCAGGCAGGGCCACCCATGGGTGACACCACCCTGCAGCACCCGCGCTCCCTGCTCCGCGCAGGGCCATCCCGCAGCCGGGCCCTGCGGCTCCCACGGGACCTGCAGAAAGGTGACCTGTGTGGGGCCACAGGAGGGGACCAGGGGCGACGGGTCCAGCAAGCGCCACGTCCCCCGCAAGTGACCTCAGAAGCGATGGGCCCGCTCGGATGGGGCATGGGGACAACTCTCGGGCACGTGCCGGGTGCGAGCGGAGCCCGCGCTCCGGGCCCTGTGCCGGGTTTCCCAAACAGGCCGATCCAGCCCACAATGCCCCCTGTTCCGGCACCAGGGTCCCCGGGACACAGGGGGCTGGATGGCACCGTGCGGTGCGGAGCAGCCGGGCAAGAGGACGGCGGTGCGGCGGTGCCAGGGGACAGCACGGCGCTGCAGGAGGACGGTGCGGGAGGACGGCGCGGCGCCGCGGGAGGACAACACCGTGATGCGGGAGGACAGTGCAGGAGGACAACACCGCGACGCGGGAGGACAACACTGTGATGCGGGAGGACAGTGCAGGAGGACAACACCGTGATGCGGGAGGACAACCCCACGACACGGGAGGACAACACCGTGACGCGGGAGGACAACACCGCGATGCGGGAGGACAACACCGTGGTGCGGGAGGACAACACCGCGGTGCGGGAGGACAACACCGTGATGTGGGAGGACAACCCCACGGTGCGGGAGGACAACCCCACGGTGCGGGAAGACAACCCCACGGTGCGGGAGGACGGTGCAGAAGGACGGCACGGCGCAGCGGGAGGACAACACCGTGGTGCGGGAGGACAACCCTGTGGTGCGGGAGGACAACAGGGCACAAACAAAGGGGCGCAGCGGGCGCCGCTCCCGCGGCTCTCGGGGGCGGCGGGGCAGGCCCGGGTGCTGCCGCTGCCCAGGGACGGGGACAGCGACAGGGACAGGGCAGGGCCGCTCCCCGCACACGGCACCGCCGGTCCCCGCGCCGCCACCCCCCGGCACGGCCCGGCCCGGCCCGGCCCGGTCCCGCGAGTCCCAAGGTGAACGAGGAGACAGGGGAGAGCGGCGGAACCTCCCGCAGGGCGCGGGGACGCGGTGCCCTCCGTGCGGCCGGGCCGCCGCTCTCCTCCCCTCCCCGGTACCGGTGCCGGTACCGGTGCCAAGGGCAGCGCCGCGCAGAGCCCGCAGCGGGGCCCGGCGCTCCGGGCGGCTCCGCGCCGCACCGGGCCGGGCCGGGCCGCGCCCGCAGCGCCGGATCCCCCCGCAGCGCCGGCCCCGCCGCCCCGCGCCGCGGCCGCAGCCCCGGGCCCGCCCGCCGCTCCGCATCGGGCCCGCACCGGCCCCGCCGCACCGGGCCCGCAGCCCCGGTCCGCCCGCAGCGCCGGGCCCAGCTGCAGCCCCGCTGCACGGCGGCGGCCGGGCCGGGCTCGGTGCGGATGCTGGTACCGGTGTCGGTACCGGTGCCGTTGTCGGTACCGGGGCGGCTCTCACCTGCATCCCGGCGGGGAGAGCGAGTGGAAGGTGGAGAGCGAGAACATCTCGGCGCGATCCGCCATCTTCTCCCGGCCGGGGCTGCGCCGGACTGCGGAGCTGCGCGGGGCTGCGCGGGGCGGGCGGGGCGGGCGGGGCCGCGGCACCGGCGGGGGGGACCGGGGGGGAGGGCACCGGGAGGGGGGGGCGGCACCGGCGGGGGGGACCGGGGGGGAGGGCACCGGGAAGAGGGGACCGGGGGAGGGGGGGCACCGGGGGGGGGCGGCACCGGCGGGGGGGGAACCGGGGGGGGGAACCGGGAGGGGGGACCGGGGGAGGGGGGGCACCGGGGCGGGGAGGACACCGCGGGGGAGGCCAGCGGGGGGGGCGGCACCGGCCGGGGGGACCGGGGGAGGGCACCGGGGGGGGGCCGAGGGGAGGGCACCGGGAGGGGGGCGGCACTGGCGGGGGGACCGGGGGGGGCACCGGGGTGGGGGGGGCACTGGGGGAGGGCACCGGGAAGGGGGGACCGGGGGCGGGGGGCAGGAGCTCGCGGGAGGGGGGGGTCTGTGGGGAGGAGGGGGAGGGAGGGGGATGTATGGGGACGTATGGGGGGGAGGATGTATGGGGATGTATGGGGGGATGTATGGCAGGGTGTACGGGGAAGGGAGATGTATGGGGAGAGGGATGGATGGGGAGGAGGATGTGTGCGGAGGGGCATGTATGGGGAGGGGGATGTATGTGGAGGGGCATGTATGGGGAGGGGGTTGTATGGGGATCTATGGGGAGAAGGACATATGGGGATGTATGGGGAGGGGGATGTAAGGAAAAAAGGGGGTTTATTGGAGGGCAGGAATGGGGAGGGGAGAGAGGGTAGTGTGAGCTGAGGGTAAGTACAGGGAAGAGAAGAGGCTGTATGGGGGAGAGGGACGTGTAGGGAGGAGAGAGGGGCTCTATAGGGAGGAAAACAGGGAGGAGTGGGGGGGTATGGAGAGGAGAGGGGGCTGTCCAGGGAGAGGGAAAAGAGGATGTAGGGGAAGGAGAGAGCGGAATATACAGGGAAATAAGACAGGGGTGTATGGGGAGGAGAGAGGGGGAGTATGGGGGCACACAGGGAGCAATGGGGTCTGTCTATGGGGAGAGGGGACCCTATGGGGTCTGTATATGGGGAGAGGGGCGCTATGGGGGCGCAGGGTGCCGGGCCCTCCTGGGGGGCGCAGGGCAATGTGGGGGGTCCTGGGCAGGGCTGTATATGGGGCAGTGCGGGGGCTGCGCGGGGGAGGCAGCGCACAGCTCCATAGGGGACCGTGGGGCTGGCCCCATAGGGCGCTGCAGGGCTGGGTGGCGAGGTGCAGGACTGTGCACGTAGGGGAAGGGTTGTATAGGGCAGAGCTGTATAGGGCAGAGCAGGGCTGCGATGGGGCTGGGCCAGGGGGCTCTATAGGGCTCTATAGGGGTGCAGGGCTGCACAGAACTGCCCAAGTCTGCCCAGCAGGATGTGTAGGGAGGCAGCAGCACAGGGTTGTGGGGGCTGCGTAGGTCCTTCTGGGGGTGCAGGGCTGCCTGGGGCCGTGCAGGGGCTCTATAGGGGTTGCAGCGCCGCATCACAAGGTGCAGATCTGCGCAGGGCCATGCAGCGGGTGCAGGGGGCTGTACAAGGAGGCACAGGACTGTATAGGGAGGCACATGGCCAAGGAAAGCTTCTATAGAACCATATAGGGAGGTACAGGACTCCACAGGGAGGTGCAGGGCTGTATAGGGGAGTGTGAAACTGCACAGGGCCATGCATAGGGCCATACATGGAGGGACGGGGCCATAGAAAAGATTGTATACAGCTGTATAGGGAGGCACAAGGCTGTGCAGGGAGGCACGGGGCTGAACAGGGCCATGTACAGGACCGTGCAGGCAGGCACAGGACTGTATGGGGGGTTGCAGGGCCACACAGGGAGGTGCAGGACCCTGTGGGGGTGCAGGGTCCTATAAGGGGTTACAGAGCTGTGCAGGGGGGCACAGGGCCGTACAGGGATGAGCAGGGCCCTATATGGGGTGCAGGATCCTATAGGGGGTTACAGAGCTGTGCAGGGGGACACAGGGCCATACAGGGATGAACAGGGCCCTATATGGGGTGCAGAGTCCTGTAAGGGGTTGAAGGGCCGTACAGGGAGGCAGGGCCCTATAGGGGGGTGCAGGGCTGTACAGGGGGACTGAGGGCCGTACAGGGTCCTATAACGGGGTGCAGGGCCCTATAGGGGGTGCAGGGCCATCCAGGGAGGCACAGGGCCCTATAGGGGCGGCCCGGGCCGCGCAGGGAGGCCGCGGCCCCGCGCGGAGCTGTCCCGGTCCCGGTGCTGAAACCCGGAGCTGTCCCGGCCCGCCCCGATCCCGGCGCTGATCCCGGTGCTGATCCCGGCCCGTCCCGGGAATGATCCTGTCCAATCACGGAGGTTGGTCCCGGCCCATCCTGGAGGCTGATCCCAGCGCCGATTCCAGCGCATCCCAGGGGCTGATCCCGGCCCATCCCGGTGCTGAAGCCCAGAGCCGATTCCGGTCCAGGGCTGATCCCGGGGGCTCATCCCGCTTGCAGCTCCTGGTGCTTCTGGCGATGTCGGAGCCCCCAGGGCCGCTGGGCTGGTTGGGATGGGGCAGCGGAGGAGCCGGGAGCTGCGCAGGGGCCCCAGGGAGCAGGACCCTCCTCCCCAGAGGGACAGAGCCCGGGCGGGATGGGGACGAGGGCGGGGACGAGGGCGCCCGGGAATGCCGGTCCCGGCTTGGAGCGCGGAGACCAGGACAGGGAGCACAGCGCCCGCCGGAGTCACCCGGGCACGTGTCCCGGGCCAGCGCACGGAGCCGCCCGCGGATGCGGGCAGCAGGGAGCCGCTGCCGGAGCAGCATTTCAGCCCTGGTGAGGCCACATCTGCAGGATTGTGTCCAGTTCTGGGCTCCACAGGACAAGAGGGATGTGGAGCTGCTGGAGAGAGTCCAGCGCAGGGCTACGAGGATGATCAGGGGCCTGGAACATCTGCCCTATGAGGAGAGGCTGAGGGAGCTGGGCCTGTTCAGCTGGAGAAGAGAAGGCTGAGAGGGGACCTGAGCAGTGTCTAGAAGTACCTCAAGGGAGGCCGTGAGGAGGATGGGGCGGCCTCTTTGCACTGGTGGCCACTGACAGAACTAGAGGAAACGGCCACAAACTGGAACACCAAAAGTTCCACAGGAACTTAAGGAAAAATTCCTTCCCAGTGAGGGTGCCAGAGCACTGGAACAGGCTGCCCAGAGAGGTTGTGGAGTCTCCTTCTCTGGAGATCTCCAAACCCGCTTGGACGCAGTCCTGTGCCACGTGCTCTAGGTGACCCTGCGTGTGCAGGGGTTGGACTGGGTGATCCCTAGAGGTCCCTTCCAACCTTCACCATTCTGGGATTCTATGATTCTATGATTCCCGGCTGGAACTGCGGGCACCGCCAGCGTCCCCGAGCCCGGGTGCAGAGGGGATCCAGCAGCGGCAGCGCCAGCCCCGGGGCTGCCCCTCGGTGCCAGGGAGCAGCAGGACGGGCGGCGTGAGCGGCCCCGGCGCCCCCGATCCCACCCGGCCCCACGGAGCAGCGCAGAGACCGGTCCTGCAGGCAGCGCTTTATTGGAGCCGGTGCTGGTGCTGTGCGGCCCGGCGGGGCCCGCAACGGCACGAGGGACGCAGCGGGGCCCAGTGCGGTGTGCGATGCAGTGTGCGATGCAGCGTGCAGTGTGTGATGCAGTGTGCAGTGTGCGATGCAGTGTGCAGTGTGCGATGCAGTGCGGCCCAGCCTGGGCACGATGCACACAGCCGGGCCCAGCACCACTAGGGACGCGGCCGGGCCCCGCGGCGCCCTCAGCAGCCGGGCTGTCCCCGGGCCAGCAGCAGGTCCAGGTAGGCGCCGGGCAGCAGGTCCTCGTCCCGCACGCCCAGCTGCTCCATGAGCTCCCGGGCCACGAGCGCGCCCTGCTCCGGGGTCTGCTCCTCGCGCAGCTGCACCTGCGGGCGCCGCCGTGAGGGAGGCCCCGCGGGGACGCGGCGGGGACACGGAGGGGACGCGGTGGGGACGCGGCGGGGACACGGCGGGGACGCGGGCGGCCGCGCTCACCTCCAGCTCCAGGAAGTCGCCCAGGCCCTCCACGCGGTCCAGGTGCACGCGGGTCTGTCCCAGCATGTAGAGGTGACGCTGCTTCTCCACGACGCCCAGCACACCCAGCGCCTGCGCCAGCACCGCCTGCGCGCGCCGCGCGGCCCCCGCGTCAGTGTGCGGCACCGCGCGGGACTGCACGGGACCACACAGGACCACGTGGAACCGCACAGGACCACATGTCACTGCACAGCACCACGTGGGACTGCACGGGACCACGCAGAACCGCACGGCTCCCGCATCAGTGTGCAGCACCACGTGGGACCGCACGGAACTGCACGGGACCACACGGCCCCCGCGTCAGTGTGTGGCACCGCGCGGGACTGCTTGGAACCGCATGGGACCACACGGGCCTCCACGTCAGTGCGCGGCACCACGTAGGACTGCACGGGACTGCACGGAACTACATGGAACTGCACAGCCCCGCGTGTCACTGCACAGCACTGTGTGGGACCGCACGGGACTGCACGGAACCGCACAGCCCCCATGTCAGTGTGCGGCACCATGTGGGACTGCATGGGACCACATGGAACCACACAGCTCCGTGTGTCAGTGCACGGCACTGCACGGGACCACGCAGGACCGCATGGAACCGCACAGCCCCATGTGTCAGTGCACGGCACTGCGCGGGACCACACAGCTCCGCGTGTCAGTGCACGGCACCGCACAGCATTGCACGGTACCACCCGGTACCGCACAGCACCGCACGGCCCTGCACGACGCAGGGGAGCCCGCAGGGACGGGCCGGGCCGGGCCGGGGCCGCGCTCACCTCGAGGCCGTCGGCGTCGTCCACGCGGCACGTGCTGAATCGCGAGAGCTTGGGGCCCGCGGCGTCCGGGCGCTCGTAGAAGATGAGCTCGGCCGGGCCCTCCTGCGGGGAGAGCTCGGGGGTCCCAGGGCACTGCCCACCCCCCCGGGCACTGCACCCCCATGCACTGCACCCCCATGCACTGCATCACTGCAGCCTCTGCGCCCAGGGACTGCACTGTCCCCTGCACTGCACCTGCCCTGCACCATGCATGGCACCACCATCCCCTGCACTGCACCCACACCATGCACCGCACCCCACAGTGCACTGCATGGCCCCACACACTGCACCACCATTTGAAACCCCATGCACCACCACCCCCTGCACAGCATCCACACCATGCAATGCATCCTGCAATGCAATGCAGCGCCCCATGCACTGCACCCCCACTGCACCCCGCAATGCAATGCAGCACCCCACGCACTGCACCCCACCGCGCCATGCACTGCACCCATACCATGCACTGCACCCCACAATGCACTGCACCCATACTATGCACTGCACCCCGCAACGCAATGCAGCGCCCCATGCACTGCACTCATACTATGCACTGCACCCCACTGCACCTCGCAATGCACTGCACCCATACTATGCACTGCACCCCGCAATGCAATGCTGCGCCCCATGCACTGCACCCCACTGCCCCATGCACTGCACCCCTACTATGCACTGCGCCCCACTGCACCCCGCAATGCAATGCAGGGCCCCATGCACTGCACCCCACCGCCCCATGCACTGCACTCATACTATGCACTGCACCCCACAATGCGCTGCACCCATACTATGCACTGCGCCCCACTGCACCCTGCTATGCAATGCACCGCCCCATACACTGCAATGCACTGCAATGCACTGCACCGCTCCATGCACTGCAATGCACTGCACCCCCCCATGCACTGCACCACCCCATGCACTGCACCCCCCCCATGCACTGCACCGCCCCATGCACTGCACCCACCCCATGCACTGCACCCCCACCATGCACTGCACCCGCCCCATGCACTGCACCCACCCCATGCACTGCACCGCCCCCCGCCACCGCTCCCCCCGGCGCTACCGAGCTCCGCCGCAGCTTGAGGCGGCCCCGCGGCGCCCGGAAGAACGTGTCCCGCTGCCGCCCCGCGCGCCCCGCGCCGCCGCCGCCGCCCAGGCGCTCCGCGGCCGCCGCCGCCGCCGGCCCCAGCCGCGCCTTCACCTCCACGTTCCGCCGCATGGCGCCCCCCGCGCCGCGCGCTCGCCGCCCATTGGCTGCCGCCGCGCCACCGCCCCCGCGCTGCTCCCCCATTGGGCCGCGCCTCGCGCCCGCTGCGTCCCATTGGCTCCGGGGGGCTCCGCCTCCCTGCACAGGCCAATCGGCGCCGCCCTCCCGGGAGGGCCGCTCCCCCCCTCGGAGCGCGGCGGCGGTTGGCTGTGAGGGGCTAAATGAGTGGGGCGGGGCAACAGGTGCCTCGCCCAATGAGCGGGGCGGGGAGGCGGGGCCTCCGGCGCAACAGCCAATGAGCGGTGCGCGGGGGTGGGGCCGAGGATGCGAACGCCCCGAAGGTGGGATGGGAGGGGCGGGAGCGGCCGCTACGGAGCCCGGGGAGCCGGGCGGGAGGGCGGGGCAGCCGCCGCGACACCCAATGAGCGCGGCGGGAGGGCGGGGCAGCCGCCGCGACACCCAATGAGCGGCCCGGGGAGGCGGCCCCGCGCGGCGCGGCGCCCAATGGGCGGCGCGGGCGGTGCGGCGGCCATGGCGGCGGCGGGGAGCGGGCCGGGCGCGGCGGCGCCGGGGCCGGGGCCGGGGCCGGGGCCGGGGCCGGGGCCGGGGCCGGGGCCGGGGCCGGGACCGTCCCTGGCCCCGGCCCTGGCGCGCGGGGCGCCCCGCGGCGCCGTCCCCGCCGCCACCCGCCTGCAGGCCTACGCGTGGTGCCGCGAGTTCCTCGCCGGCTCCTGGAAGCTCATCGGCCCCGACGAGTTCGGCATCGGGCCCGTCAGGTAGCGCCGCCCGGCCCGGGGCCCGGCCCGGCGTCCCCGGCGCCGCGAGGGCTCCCCCCGCCCGGTCACTGCCCCGTGTTCCTGGTCCCTGTCCCCGATCCGTGCCCGTTGTACCCGGGCCCTGCCCCGGTGTCCCCGTCCCTGCTCGGTGTCCCCTGCCCTGTGTCCCCGGGCCCTGCCCCGTGTCCCCGTCCCTGTTCGGTGTCCCGTGCCCTGTGTCCCTGTCCGTGCCTTGTGTCCCCGTCCCTGTCCCATGTCCCCGGTCTCTGCCCCGGTGTCCCTGGTCCCTGCCCGGTGTCCCCTGCCCCGTGTCCCTAGTCCTGCTCGGGACAGCCCCTGTGTCCCCGATCCCTGCCCGGTGTCCCCGAATCCTAGCCTGTGTTATTGATGCCTGCCCCACGTCCCCGTCACCCGCCCTGTGTCCCTTGTCCCATGTCTGCCATGTCCCCAGCCCCTGCCCTGTGTCCCCCATGTCCCCAGCCCCCTTCCCTGTGTCCCCTGCCCCGTGTCCCCCATGTCCCCTGCCCTGTGTCCCCTGCCCTGTGTCCCCTGTCCCATGTCCCTCACCCCTGTCCCCAGCCCCTGCCCCGTGTCCCTGCCCTGTGTCCCCTACCCTGTCCCCCATCTCCCCAGCCCCTGCCCTGTGTCCCCCGCAATGTGTCCCCAGCCTGCGTCTCCCATGTCCCCAGCCCCTGCCCCGCATCCCTGCCCCGTGTCCCCTGCCCTGTGTCCCCTGTGTCCCCAGCCCATGTCTCCCATGTCCCCAGCCCCTACCCCGTGTTCCCCATGTCCCCAGGCCCCGCCCCATGTCCTGTGTCCCCCGTATCCCCCATGTCTCCAGCCCCTGCCCCACGTCCCTGCCCCGTGTCCCCTACCCCCTGTTCCCCGTGTCCCCGTGTCCCCGTGTCCCCAGCCCCGCGGTCCCTCACGCGCCCGTCCCGGCAGCGGTGGCCTCAGCAACCTGCTGTTCAAGTGCGCGCTGCCCGAGCACATCCTGAGCGTGGGGGACGAGCCGCGGCAGGTGCTGCTGCGCGTCTACGGCGCCATCCTGCAGGTGAGCCCCGTCCCGTCCCTGCGGCGCAGCACGGCGCAGCGTGGCACAGTGTGGTGCAGCACGGCGCAGCGTGGCACAGTGTGGTGCAGCACGGCGCAGCACGGTGCAGCACAGTGCAACGCGGTGCAGCATGGTGCAGCACGGTGCAGTGCAGCGTGGCGCAGCACAGCACAGCACGGTGCAGCACGGCACAGCGCAGCACGGTGCAGCGTGGCGCAGCACAGCACAGTGCAGCACGGCGCAGCGCAGTGCAGCACGGCACAGCGCAGTGCAGCGCGGCACAGCACAACGCAGCACGGTGCAGTGCAGCACAGCACGATGCAGCGCGGCGCAGCACAGCACAGTGCAGCACGGCGCAGCGCAGTGCAGCACGGCACACCACGGTGCAGTACGGCGCACCGCGGTGCAGCGCAGCGCAGCGTGGCACAGCGCGGCACAGTGCGGCGCAGCGTGGCACAGCACAACGCAGCACGGTGCAGTGTGGCGCAGCGCGGCGCAGCGTGGCACCGCGTGGCACAGCACGGCACAGTGTGGCACAGTGCAGCACAGCACGGTACAGCGCGGTGCAGCGCAGCGCCCACCGCTCACCGCTCACCGCCCCGCGCAGGGCGTCGACTCGCTGGTGCTGGAGAGCGTCATGTTCGCCATCCTGGCGGAGCGCGCGCTGGGGCCGCGGCTCTACGGCGTCTTCCCGCAGGGCCGCCTGGAGCAGTACATTCCGGTAGGGAGCCGGCTCCCCGCGTCCCTCCCCGCGTCCCTCCGCCTTCCCTTCCCGGCGGGGGCTCCGAGGGGTCCCCCCGAGGTCACCGCTGTCCCCCAGAGCCGGCGCCTCCGCACCGAGGACCTGCGGGACCCCGACATCTCCAAGGAGATCGCGGTGAAGATGTCGCGCTTCCACGGCATGGTGATGCCCTTCAACAAGGAGCCCAAGTGGCTCTTCGGGACCATGGAGGGGTAGGGCCGGCGCCGTGACCCCCTGCACCGCGTCCCTGCGCCGGGGGCGGCAGGAGGCCCCCGCGGCCGCCCCCGTCCCGCAGCGGCGCCGTCCCGCGCTGCAGGTACCTGCGGCAGATCTCGGAGCTCACCTTCCCCGAGGAGGCCCAGCTGAAGAAGTTCAACCGCCTCAAGGCCTACAACCTGCAGGAGGAGATGCGGAGCCTCAGGCGAGTCCCCGTCCCCGCTGCAGCGCTCGGCAGCGTCCCCGCGGCCGGGAACGCTCCGGGCACCGCGCGGGGCAGCCCCTTCCCTGCTCACGTGTCCCCGTCCCGGACCGCAGGGAGCTGCTGGAATCCACCCCCTCGCCCGTGGTCTTCTGCCACAACGACGTGCAGGAAGGTGAGCGCGGCCTGCGGAGCCTCCTGCCCCTGCATGGGCTCCAGAACCTCCCTGGAGCCTCCCTGTGCGGAGGAACCTCCCTGGTGCCTCCTCACTTGGAGGAGCCTCCCCAGAGCCTCCCCGGAGCCTCCCTGCGCGGAGGAGCCTCCCTGGAGCCTCCCCAGAGCCTCCCTGCATGGAGGAGCCTCCTTGGAGCCTCCTTGCTTGGAGGAGCCTCCCCGATGCCTCCCCGGAGCCTCCCTGCTTGGAGGAGCCTCCCCAGAGCCTCCTTGCGTGGAAGAGCCTCCTCAGAGCCTCCCCGGAACCTCCCTGTGCAGAGGAGGCTCCCTGGAGCCTCCCTGTGCAGAGGAACCTCCCCAGTGCCTCCCCCAGAGCCTCCCCATGTGGAGGAGCTTCCCCGAGGCCTCCTTGCTTGGAGGAGCCTCCTTAGAGCCTCCCTGTGTGGAGGAGCCTCCCCATGCGGAGGAACCTCCCCGGTGCCTCCCCTGGAGCCTCCCTGGAGCCTCCTCGCATGGAGGAGCCTCCCTGTGTGGAGAAGCCTCCCCAGAGCCTCCCCATGCGGAGGAACCTCCCTGGTGCCTCCCCCGGAGCCTCCCCATGTGGAGGAGCTCCCCCTGGAGCCTCCTCACTTGGAGGAGCCTCCTCGGCACCTCCCCGTGCAGCCGGTCTCCCCGCGCTGCCCCCCCTGGATCTGCTGCCCCCGGCGCGTCCTTCCCGGCTCCGTTCCCGGCTCCGGCTCCTGCCCCGCTCCCATCGCCGGGACAGCGCGAGGCCCCCGCGGCCTCCCCTGACGCGGCCCCGTCCCCGTCCCCGCGCAGGGAACATCCTCCTGCTCGCGGACCGCGAGGCCGCCTCGTCCGACCGCCTCATGCTCATCGACTTCGAGTACAGCAGCTACAACTACCGGTGGGTGCCGTGCCGCCCGCGCCGCCCGTGCCGTGCCGCGCCGTGCCGTGCCATACCGTGCCGTGCACGCCGCCCGCTCATCCCCGGCTCCACAGGGGCTTCGACATCGGCAACCACTTCTGCGAGTGGGTGTACGACTACAGCCACGACGCCTGGCCCTTCTTCAGGGCCTCCCCGGAGAACTACCCCAGCCGGGAGCAGCAGGTGGGGGACAGGGGGACAGTGCGGGGGGGACAGGGACACAGTGCGGGGGGGACAGGGGGACAGTGCGAGGTCACAGCAGGGGGGGACAGGGACACGGTGCAGGAGTGCAGTGAGGTGACAGGGACGCAGTGCGGAGGTCACAGGGACATGGTTCAGGGGTGACAAGGATACAGTGTAAGGCTGCAGCGGGATGACAGGGACACGTGCAGGGGGGACAGGGACACGGTGCGAGGCCACAGCAGGGGGACAGGGACACAGTGCGAGACTGCAATGAGGTGACAGAGACACAGCGCAGGGCTGACAGGGGCACGGTGCAGGGGTGACAGGGACACGGTGTGGAGGTCACAGGGACATGGTGCAGGGGTGACAAGGATACAGTGTAAGGCTGCAGCGGGATGACAGGGACACGGTGCGGGGCTGACAGACACGGTGCAAGGCTGCAGCGAGGTGACAAGGACACGTGCGGGGGTGACAGGGACATGGTGTGAGGCCACAGCAGGGTGACAGGGATGCAGTGCAGGGGTGACAGGGACACAGTGCAGGGGTGCCAGGAACATGGTGCAAGGCTGCAGTGGGGTGACGAGGACACATGCAGGGGTGACAGGGGCACAGTGTGAGGCCACAGCAGGGTGACAGGGACACAGTGAGGGGGTGATGGGGCTACAGTGGGGGATAACGGGGACACCTGCGGGGGTGACAGGGACATGGTGTGAGGCCACAGCAGGGTGACAGGGACATGGTGCAGGGGTGACAGGGACACGTGCAGGGTGACAAGGACACGTGTGGGGGCACAGCAGAGTGACAGGGCCGCAGTGAGGGGGTGACACGGACACAGTGAGGGGGTGACAGGGACACAGTGGGGGGAGACAGGGACACGTGCGGGGGCGTCTCCGTGTCCCCGCTCCCCTGCCCGGGGTCAGCGCTGCCCTCCGTCCCTGTCCCCATCCCTGTCCCCGTCCCCGTCCCCGCCGCAGCTGCACTTCATCCGTCACTACCTGTGGGAGGACCCGGCGCGGCGCGGGGCCACCCCGCACGAGGAGCAGGCGCGCACCGAGGAGGAGATGCTGGCCGAGGTCCGCAGGTGGGAGCCCCGCGCCGCGTCCCTGCGTCCCCACGTCCCCCCGTCCCCCCGGGGCAGGGGACACCCCGTGACGGCCGCTCTCCCGCCAGGTTCACGTTGGCCTCGCACTTCTTCTGGGGGCTCTGGTCCATCCTGCAGGCCAAGATCTCCACCATCAAGTTCGGGTACCTGGTGAGCGCGGCCGGGCGCTGCGAGGGGCCGGGGACCCGGCGGAGCCGCGGGGCTGGGAGCCGTGGGGCAGCGCTGCGGTGACACTGGGGACAGAGCTGCGGATGGGATGGGATGGGATGGGATGGGGGGCACCGCTGCGGTGACGCTGGGGCCAGAGCTGGGGACGGGATGGGGGGCATCGCTGCGGTGACACTGGGGACAGAGCTGGGGACAGAGAGCTGGGGATGGGACGGGGGGCACCGCTGCGGTGACACTGGGGACAGAGCTGGGGATGGGATGGGATGGGATGGGGGGCACCGCTGCGGTGACACTGGGGACGGAGAGCGGGGAACGGGACGGGGGGCACCGCTGCAGTGGGGAGGGATGGGATGGGATGGGGCAGGATGGGATGGGATGGACTGGGATGGGATGGGGCAGGATAGGATGGGGCGGGATGGGGTGGGGCAGGATGGAGTGGGAGGGGATGGGGCGGGATGGGGTGGGGCAAGATGGGATGGGATGGGACGGGATGGGATGGGGCGGGATGGACTGGGATGGGGCGGGATGGGATGGGATGGACTGGGATGGGGCAGGATGGAGTGGGATGGGATGGGGCGGGATGGGGCAGAATGGGGCGGGATGGGATGGACTGGGAAGGGATGGGATGTGATGCGATGAGGCCGGATGCGATGGGGCGAGATGGGATGGGATGGGGTGGCATCAGATGGGATGGGGCGGGATGGGATGGGATGGGATGTGGCGGGATGGGATGGGATGGATGAGGATGGGATGGGAGGCCCGTCCCTGAGGCCGCCGTCCCCGCAGGACTACGCGCAGAGCCGCTTCGACGCCTACTTCCAGCAGAAGGCGCAGGGCCCGTGAGCGGCGCCGCGGGGTTCGGGCCGCCCGCGCTCCGCGCTCCAAACCCGCTCTGCTGGGATCGAGGGCGCTGCGGAAGGGAGCGGGTGGCAGCGGCGCCGCCTGCGTGAGCGCCGCGCTGCCGCGGGGCCGGGCTGCGCGCTGCGTGCGCTGCGTGCGCTGCGTGCGCTGCGTGCGCTGCGTGTGCTGCGTGCGCCACGGCTGCGCTTGGCGTGCTCGGCACGTGCTGCACGTGCTGCATGGAGCCCCGGCGCCGCTCCCCGCGCTGGCTGCGGTCACTGCACGGAGCCGCTGCCCCGATGCAGCTTCCGCGCTGACTGCAGTCACTGCACGGAGCCGCTGTCCTGATGCAGCTCCCCCTGCTCCACACTGGCCGCAGTCGCTGCATGGAGCCGCTGCCCCGGTGCAGCTCCCCCTGCTCCGCGCTGGCTGCAGTCGCTGCATGGAGCCGCTGTCCCGGTGCAGCTCCTGCACTGGCTGCAGTCGCCGCACGCAGCCGCGGCCGCCCGGGCCTCCCCTCGCGCACGCAGGCTGTGACCTGCGCTCAGACCAATAAAGGCTGCGGCGGCTGCAGGGCTCCTGCGCGTCTGTCCTGCCCCGCCAGCCGCGGGGCTCGGGGACGCAGCGGGGACCCGGGAGCGCTGCCCGCGTGGGGACACGTCCGGGCCCTCTTTGCACCCTCCAGAAAGGAGGCTCCTGCCCCCCGGCAGCTCCAAGGTGTGGGGCAGCGTGGGCTGCTGTGACGCTGTGGGGTGGCACTTGGGGGGGCTGCCAGGGGGCTGCCCCACGGAGCAGCGCGAGGGGCCGGGGGGCTGCAGGCACCGGGCTCTGCTTGGTTGGGGGCTGCTCGGCCGTGGGGCTCCCTGCCCCTGTCCAGGCGCTGCCCAAGGCCCTGCAGGGACGGGGACACGGGGACGCTGCCCCAGGCCTGGCTGCATGTGTGCGCCGCTGCGCGCGTGCGTGCGCATGACGGGGTGTGCCAGCGCGTGCATGTTTGTGTGTGCACGCGTGTGCATGTTTGTGCGTGTGCATGTTTGTGCGTGTGCACACGCGTGTGCTTGTTTGTGTGTGCACGCGTGTGCATGTTTGTGCGTGTGCATGTTTGTGCGTGTGCACACGCGTGTGCATGTTTGTGTGTGCACGCGTGTGCATGTTTGTGCGTGTGCACACGCGTGTGCATGTTTGTGTGTGTGCATGTTTGTGCGTGTGCATGTTTGTGTGCACACGCGTGTGCATGTTTGTGCGTGTGCATGTTTGTGTGCACACGCATGTGCATGTTTGTGTGTGTGCATGTTTGTGCGTGTGCATGTTTGTGTGCACACGCGTGTGCATGTTTGTGCGTGTGCATGTTTGTGTGCACACACGTGTGCATGTTTGTGTGTGTGCATGTTTGTGTGTGCGCACACGCATGTGCATGTTTGTGTGTGCATGTTTGTGTGTGCACACGCGTGTGCAGCGCGCGCGGCCGGGCGTGTCTGTGTGCGTCCCCGTGCCCGGCCGCGCTCCCGCTCCCGCCGGCCCCGTTCCCCACTCGCCGCCCGCAGCCGCCACCGCTCCTGCCGCCTCCTGGCGCGGGGCTGCCCGGGACCTGGCGACGAGTGGGATTCACGGAGCTGAGCGGGATTCACGGAGCCGAGCGGGATTCACGGAGCTGAGTGGGATTCATGGAGCTGAGCGGGGTTCATGGAGCCAAGCGGGATTCATGGAGCCAAGCGGGATTCATGGAGCCGAGTGGGATTCACGGAGCCTGGCCGGGCTGCAGCCAGGGCAGAGCTGCCCGGCACGGCTTGTCCTTCTGCGGCTGCACCCATCGCTGCGCCCTTGGTGCCCTCCTGACCAGCACGGCCTGTCCTGCTGCGACTGTGCCCATGGTGCCCTCCCCACCAGCACGGCTTGTCCCGCCGCAGCTGCACCCGTCACTGCGCCCTTGGAGCCCTCCTTGCCGGCCCCGCGCAGCTCCTGGTCACAGCGCTGCCGGGGGCCGAGCGGGACCCGCGGCTGCACCTGCTGCACCAGCGGCTGCTGCAGCGCAGGGCCAGGCCAGGCACGTCCTGGCCCGTCACCCGCGCTCGGCGCTCGCCCAGCTCCTCTTTCACCCACATACCGGGTTATTTATAACCGCGGCCGAGCGCGTGCTGCGCTGTGCTGCGCTGTGCTGTGCCGTGCCGTGCTGTGCTGTGCCATACTGAGCTGTGCTGTGCTGCATGGTGCTGCAGTGTGCTGTGCTGTGCTGCGCTGCACTGCACTGTGCTGCCCTGCACTGCTGTGCTGAGCCGCGCTGTCCTGTGCTGAGCCATGCTGTGCTGTGCTGCGCTGTGCTGTGCTGTGCTGAGCCATGCCGTGCTGAGCTGCGCTGCACTGTGCTGTGCTGCACTGTGCCGTGCTGTGCTGGGCTGTGCTGCACTCTCTCCCACTGCTAAGCCTGCAGCTGGGCCCTGGAAAGAGCCGAGAGTGTCCAAACGCCTTGGAAGGAAGAACAGCATGGATGCAGGACTGCACGGATGCAGGGCCTCATGGATGCAGGGCCACATGAATGCAGGACTGCACGGATGCAGGGCCGCACGGATGCAGGGCCTCATGGATGCAGGGCCACACGAATGCAGGACTGCACGGATGCAGGGTCGCACGGATGCAGGGCCTCATGGATGCAGGGCTGCACAGATGCAGGACTGCAGAGACACAGGGCCGCACGGATGCAGTGTCGCACAGACACCCACTGCGCCCGGCCCGGCGCACGCGGTGCAGGAAACACCGTGCACGGGTGACGCGGCCCCTGCCCGCACACAGGTGACGCGGTCCCTGTCCACGCATGGGTGACCCGGTCCCTGCCCGTGCACGGGTGACGCAGTCCCTGCCCGCGCCATGCGCGGCTCCCAGCCCGGAGCCAGGTAGTGCCAGCGGGTGCAGAGCCTCGTGCCACGTCCCTCCTGCCGCCGCGTCCCTGTCACAATTCACAGGGCACCGAGCGCTCCCGCCCTGGTGGCACCGTCCCTGCCGGCGGCTCGGGGTCCCTTTCCGGCAGGACAGCCCTTGTCCAGCAGTTCTCCCTTCCCAGGCGGTCCCAGCGGTGCCGGGTGCTCCCTGGTCATGCCCAGTCCCTTCCCGGGGGATGTTTGTTCCCTGTCCAGGTGACACTCGGTACCCAGGGGATGCAGGGCCCTGGTGGCAGTGCCGGGTCCCCCCGGTGACACACGGTCCTTTCCTGGGGATGCTCCGGTGAATGTGGGTCCCTGCCTGGTTCGGGCGCCCTGGTTCCGGCCCCTTTGCAGGTCACTGTGGTCCCTGTCCAGTTCGGGTCCACAGGGTCCCTGTCCAGTTCGGGCGCCCCAGTCCCTGCCCCGGTCCCTGCCTGTTGCAGGTCCCTGTGGTCCCTGTCTGCTTCAGGTCTCTGCAGTCCCTGCCAGGTTCAGGTCCCTGTTGTCCCCGCCCGGTTCGAGTTCCCTCGGTCCCTGCCCAGTTCAGGTCTCCGTGGTCCAGGCCCGGTTCAGGGTGGTCCCGGCCCGGTTCGGGTCCTCAGGGTCCCAGCCTGGTTCGGGTCCCCGCGGTCCCTGCCAGTTCTGGTCTCCACAGTCCCTGCCCGGTTCGGGTCCTCGCGGTCCCTGCCTGGCTCGGGGCGGTCCCGGCCCGGTTCGGGTCCCCACGGTCCCTGCCCGGTTCGGGTCCCCAGAGTCTTGGCCCGGTTCTGGGCGGTCCCTGCCTGGTTCGGGTCCCCGCAGTCCCTGCCCGGTTCGAGTCCCCGCGGTCCCTGCCCGGTTCGGGGCAGTCCCGGCCCGGTTCGGGTTCCCGCGGTCCCTGCCCGGTTCGGGTCCCCAGAGTCCTGGCCCGGTTCGGGGCGGCCCCTGCCCGGTTCGGGTCCCCGCGGTCCCTGCCCGGTTCGAGTCCCCGCGGTCCCTGCCCGGTTCGGGGCAGTCCCAGCCCGGTTCGGGTTCCCGCGGTCCCTGCCCGGTTCGGGTCCCCAGAGTCCTGGCCCGGTTCGGGTCCCCGCGGTCCCGGCCCGGTTCGGGCGCGGCCGGCCGGGGGGAGGAGCGGCGCGGCCGCCCGGGCCTTTTCGGGCGCGGGGGGCGGCCCGGGCCGCGGTGTCCGGTTTCGCCGGGCCGGGGGGGCCGCCGCAGCCGCCGGACCGGACCGGGCCGGGCCGGGCGCGCGGAGCCGCCGTCGCCGGGCGCTGCCCCCCCCCCCGCCGTTTGGACCCCCCGAGCAGGTACCGGCGCCGCGAGGGGGGGGACCCGGGGGCGCTGCCGGTTCGGACCCCCCGCCCGGTGCCGCCCGGCGCCCCCCGCCGCCCCCGGTTGTGCCCCGCGTCCCGCCAGGGCCTCGGGAGCCGCGGGCCGGGCCGGGGCTCGAGCTGCCCCCCCGGTCCCGCCCGGGGCCCTGTCCTGGTTCCGCCGGTCCCGGTCCTGGCTCCGCAGCCACTGCCGGGCGCTCGGCCCCCCCACGGTCCAGCACAACCCGCACCAGGGCTGGGGATGCTCTGCCCGGCCGGGCCCCTGCGTCTGTCCCCACTCGTGTCCCCCGGCTGTGTCCCCCATGTCCATCCCCCGGCCGAGCCCCTGTGTCCAGCCCCGCTTGTGTCCCCTGGTCGTGTCCGCCGTGTCCATACTCCAGCCATGTCCCCCGTGTCCATCCCCTGGCCATGCCCCTGCATCTGTCCCTGCTCGTGTCCCCTGGACGTGTCCCCCTTGTCCATCCCCCTGCCGTGTCCCCTGCGTCCAGCCCCACTCGTGTCCCCTGGTCGTGTCCCCCGTGTCCATACTCCAGCCGTGTCCCCCATGTCCATCCCCCGGCCGAGCCCCTGCGTCCAGCCCCGCTCGTGTCCCCCGGCCGTGTCCCCCGTGTCCATCCCCCTGCGTCCATCCCCAGCCGTGTCCATCCTCCCGCCGTGTCCCCCGTGTCTATCCCCCTGTGTCCATTCCCCGGTCATGTCCCCCGTGTCCATCCCCCCGTGTCCATCCTCCAGCCGTGCCCCTGTGTCCATCCCTGCTCGTGTCCCCCCAGCCATGTCCCCCATGTCCAGCCCCTCATGTCCATGCCCCATTCGTGGCTCCCTGCTCGTGTCTCTCGTGTCCATCCCCATCCATGTAGATCCTCCCGCACCAAGTCCCCGGGGAGGCCGCAGTGCGTTGGCCCCAGCCCCTGCTCGCGGTGCCGTCCAGGCCCGGTCCATCCCCGCGCCGCCCCGGTGACCTTGCGGAGCGGCTCTGCTGCCACGGGCCGCGCTGGCAGCGGGGACACGGGGCCGGGTGACACTCGTGGGGCTGAGGGGGTCCCGGCCCACCCGGACCGGGCTGCTCGGGGCTGCGCAGCGCCGCGTGGGCCCTGCAGCGCCGCGGGAGGGAGCTGAGTGTCGTGCAGTGCTGGTGGCGGCGGGGCAGCGTGCTCTGCACTGCGCGGTGCAGTGCGGTGTGGAGCAGTGCGGTGCAGTGCAGTGCAGTGCAGTGCGGTGCAGTGCGGTGTGGTGTTGTCGCACACCATTGAGTGCAGTGCACTGATTTAGTGCAGTGCGCTGTAATGCGGTGCAGTGCAGTGCAGCATTGTGTGGTGCAGTGCGGTGCAGTACAGCGTTGTGCGGTGCAGCGAAACGCAGCGTGTGCACTGCGCAGTGCAGTGCGGTGCGGAGCAGTGCGGTGCTGGGCAGTGCGGGGCAGTGCAGTGCGGTTCAGTGTGGTGTTGTCCCACACCATTGAGTGCAGCGCACTAATATAGTGCAGTGCACGTAACGTGGTGCAGTGCACTGTAATGTGGTGCAGTGCAGCGCAGCAATGTGTGGTGCAGTGTAGTGCAGTGCAGCATTGTGTGGTGTAGTGCAGTGCAGTGCAGCATTGTGTGGTGCAGTGAAATGCAGCGTGTGCACTGCAGTGCAGTGCAGCATTGTGTGGTGCAGTGCAGCGTTGTGCAGTGCAGTGAAATGCAGCGTGTGCACTGCAGTGCAGTGCAGCATTGTGTGGTGCAGTGCGGTGCAGTCCAGCATTGTGTGGTGCAGTGCAGCGTTGTGCAGTGCAGCGAAATGCAGCGTGTGCACTGCAGTGCACTGCAGCATTGCATGGTGCAGTGCGGTGCAGTGCAGTGTTGTGCGGTGCAGTGAAATGCAGCATTGTGTGGTGCAGTGCGGTGCAGTCCAGCATTGTGTGGTGCAGCGCAGCGTTGTGCAGTGCAGTGAAATGCAGCATGTGCACTGCAGTGCAGCGCAGCGGTGCTTGGGGAGTCCCCAGGCTCCTCTTGCTGCTCAGTGGCAGCCCACGGAGCCCTGGGAAGGGGCGCCCGGGCCAGACCCACGTTGGGGACATCCCCGGTGCCACCCCGTCCCGTTCCTGCTCCTGGTGTGTCCCACAGTGCGGGGTCACCTGGCATCACCGTGTGCCGGGCAGGGTCCCCGTGTGACAAACCAAGCAGTGTCCCCATGTCCCAAGTGATGTCTCCTTGTCCTGAACAGTGTCCCCGTGTGCCAAGCAGTGCCCCTTCCCATGCCGGACCCAGCTGTGTCCCTGTGTACTGAGTAGTGTCCCTGTGTTCCAAGCAATGTCCCCATGTGCCGAGCAGCGTCCCCACGTGCCAGACCAAGCAATGTCCCCGCGTGCTGAGCAGTGTCCCTGTGCGTTGAATGGCATCCCCACGTGCTGAGCCGTGTCCCCAAGTGCTGAGCCGTGTCCCCATGTGTTGCACCGAGTGGTGTCCCCGTGTGCCGAGCAGCCCGATCTGAGCCCCCACGGGGGCTGCTTGGCTAATGCTGGTGGGCACTGGTGTCCTTGGCTGACGCTTGGCACTGGTGTCCCCAGAGCCAGGAGGGATCCCGGGGAAAGGGGACCCCAGAGGGGACGCGCTGCTGGGTGACTGCAGTGCCCGGTGCTGCTGGCGCGGCTGGTGGCTGTCCTGGGGAAGCAGCGTGCCGTGCTGTGCCATGCCGTGCCGCACAGTGCTGCGCAGTGCCATGCAGCGCTGCGCCATGCAGTGCTGTGCAGTGCTGCGGCGTGCGGTGCCACGCGGCGCTGCAAGGACGCAGGAGACACAGCCCGGGGGACAGTGCCGCCCGCTGTGCCCTGGAGCGGGGCCGTGTCCGCGTGTCCCCCCGCGGCGGGACGTGGGCCGGGTGTCCCGGGTGTCCCGGGTGTCCCGGGGCCGTGTGTACGTGTGTCCGTCTGCCGCCAGCCGCTCACCCTTCCCTCACTGGGCACGCGGCCAAGCCCGCGTGACGGGAAGGGCCCCGGCGTCCTGCCAGCCGCGGGGACCCGGCACGTGTCCGGCCCGGACGCAGCTGTCCCGGCGCACGAAGGGCGCACGGCCCGGCCCGGCCGCGCGAGGCCGTCACGGTGCAGGGGGAGCTGTTGCTCTGCAGCCCGCGAGCCCTGGGCAGCCCCGCGCACCCCGGTGTCCTCAGTGTCCCCACACACCCCGGTGCCACTCTGCTCTGCACCGTGCCTGCTCCTCTCAGCGTCCCCGTGCACCCCGTGTCCTCAGCATCCTCGTGCACTCAGTGTCCTCAGTGTCCCGGTGCACCCTGGTGCTGCCCCTCACCGTGCCTGCTGCCCTCAGCATCCCCGCACACCCCGTGCCCTCAGCGTCCCCGTGCACCCGGTGCCCTCAGTGTCCCCACACACCTTGGTGCCTCTCCGCACCGTGCCTGCTGCCCTCTGCGTCCCTGCGCACCCCATGCCCTCAGCGTCCTGGTGCACCCCGTATCCTCGTGCATTCCGCTGTCTTCAGCGTCCTGGTGCACCCCAGTGCTGCTCCACACCGTGCCCACTGCCCTCAGTGTCCTCGTGCTCCCCTCTGCCCTCAGTGTCCCCATGCACCCCGTGTCCTCATGCGCCCCACTGCCCTCCACGTCCTTGCGCTCCCCGCTGCCCTCAGTGTCCCCGTGCACCCCGTGTCCTCGTGTGCCCCGCTGCCCTCAGCATCCCCGTGCACCCCGGTACCCTCAGCATCCCTGCACACCCCGATGCTGCTCCATGCCAGGCCCACTGCCCTCAGTGTCCTGGTGCACCCCAGTGCTGCTCCACACCGTGCCCACTGCCCTCAGTGTCCTCGTGCTCCCCTCTGCCCTCAGTGTCCCCACGCACCCCAGTGCTGCTCCGCACCGTGCCTGCTGCCCTCAGTGTCCCCACGCACCCCGTGTCCTCGTGCGCCCCGCTGCCCTCCACGTCCTTGCGCTCCCCGCTGCCCTCAGTGTCCCCGTGCACCCCGTGTCCTCGTGTGCCCCGCTGCCCTCAGCATCCCCGTGCACCCCGGTACCCTCAGCATCCCCGTGCATCCCGCTGCCCTCAGCGTCCCTGCGCACCCTGGTGCCCTCAGCGTCCCCATGCATTCCGTGTCCTCGTGTGCCCCTCTGCTCTCCGCGTCCTTGTGCTCCCCGCTGCCCTCAGTGTCCCTGTGCACCCTGGTACCCTCAGCATCCCTGCGCACCCTGGTGCCCTCAGTGTCCCCGCGCACCCCATGTCCTCGTGCACCCCATGCCCTCAGTGTCCCCGCACACCCCGGCGCTCAGCGCCCCGTGCCGCCCGCAGGCGCCGGCACTGCCCCACCATGGCGGAAGCCCACCAGGCCGTGGCCTTCCAGTTCACCGTCACCCCCGAGGGCTTCGACTTCCACCTGAGCCGCGAGGCCCTGCGGCAGCTCTACCTCTCAGGGGTCTACGCGTGGAAGAAGCGCCTGGTCTGCGCCAAGGTGGGTGGCCGCGGGACGCGTGGGGCGCGTAGCGGGTGTACAGGGCGCGTGGGGAGTGTGGGGCAGGTGGGCCGTGTAGGGCATGTGCGGCATGTATGGCATGTGGGGCAGGCAGGCCATGCGGGGTGTGTGGGACACGTGGGGCACATGGGTTGCGTGGGGTGTGTGGGGTGCATGGAACAAGTGGGTTGCGTGGGACACGTGGGGCATGCAGGGCGTGCGGGGCATGCGGGGCACATGGAACATATGGGGCGCATGGGATACATGGGGTGTACAGGGCATGCAGGGTGCGCAGGGCGCATGGGACACGGGGTGCGCGGGGCGCACGGGACACGTGGGGCACTTGGGACACGTGGGGGCTGCATGGGGTGTGTGGGGCGCATGGGACATGCGGGATACGTGGGGTGCATAGGACACATGGGGCGTGCGGGACGTGTGGGGTGCATAGGGCATGTGGGGTGCGTGGGGCGTGTGGGATGCATGGTACATGTGGGGCGTGGGGGACACGCGGGGTGCACACTGTGCATGGTGTGTGGGGCGTATGGGACACGTGGGCCACCCTGACCCCGAGCTTTGCCCACAGAACAGCTTCCTCAGCGGCGTCTACCCCGCGTCGCCCTCCAGCTGGGTGCTCGTGGTCATGGCCACCGCGGGCTCCTTCTACTGCCAGGTCGACCCCTCCATGGGCATCATCGCCCGCATCCGCTGCTACCTGCCCCAGAGGTGAGCGCCCGGCGGCGACCCGGCCCCACGGCAGGGCCCTGCATGGGGACGTCCTGCCCCCATGGCCCCGGCCCCACTGCACAGCCCTGCGTGGGGACATCCTGCCCCCCGCAGCCCCAGCCCCACGGCACAGCCCTGCGTGGGGACGTCCTGTTCCCCACAGCCCCAGCCCCACGGCACAGGTCCGCATGGGGATGCCCCATCTCACATGTCTCCCGGCCCCATATCATGGTCCTGGCTGGGGAACATCCTCAAGGAGGTGCCATCCAGCGTGTCCCCCCGTCCATGGTCCCCACCTGGGGATGTCCCCATGGGGGTGACACCCCCCAGGCCCTCCCTGGGGCCCTTCTCAAGCAGGTCCCCGTGCCGTGCTGGGGGCCCTGGTCCCGCTGGGGGGCAGGTTCCAGGCGTGTTCCCGCGCCCCATGGCGTCCCCCGTGCCCACGGCGCCCCGTGTGCCCCACAGCCGCTTCCTGAGCCCGCGGAGCCGCACGGTGCTGAGCGCCGCGCTCTTCTCCACCGGCGTGTGGCTGGCGGCCGTGCTGCTGTCCCGCCGCGCGCTCAAGCTGCTGCTCTCCTACCACGGCTGGATGTTCGAGCCCCACGGCAGGATGAGCCGCAGCACCCGCATCTGGGCGGTGAGCGCCGCGCCGGACCGTGCCGGGCTGCACCGCGGCGTGCCGGGCTGCACCGTGCCGTGCCGTAATGCACCGTGCCGTGCCGGGCTACACCGTGCTGTGCCGTGCTGCACTGTGGCGTGCCGGGCTGCACCGCAGTGTGCCAGGCTGCACCGTGCCGTGCTGCACCGTGCCATGATGCACCGTGCCGTGCCGGGCTGCACCGTGTCGTGCTGCACCATGCTGTGATGCACTGTGCCATGCCAGAATGCACCATGCCATGTTATGATGCACTGCACCATGCCATGCTGCACCGTGCCGTGCCATGATGCTGTGCCATGCTGCACCGTGCCGTGCCATGATGCACCATGCTGTGCCATGTCATGCCATGCCACGATGCATCATACTATAAAATGCCATGTTGCATCATGTTGTGCCATGCCAAGATGCACCACGCTGTGCCATGATGCACCATACCATAAGGTGCCAGGATGCATCGTGCCATGCCATGATGCACCATACTGTGCCATGCCATGCTGTGCTGCACCGTGCTGTGCCGTGCCATGCCATGATGCACCGTGCTGTGCCATGCCGTGCCATGCCGCACCATGCTGTGCCATGCTGCGCTGTGCTGTGCCATAACATGCCATGATGCACCATACTGCACCGTGCTGTGCCGTGCCATGCTGCACCATGCTGCACTGTGCTGTGCCATGCCATACCATGCTGCACCGTGCTGTGCCATGCTGCACCGTGCAGTGCCATGCCATGCTCTACCGTGCTGTGCCATGCCATGCTGCACCATGATGTACCATACTGTGCCATGCCATGATGCACCGTGCTGTGCCATGCCGTGCCATGCTGCACCGTGCTGTGCCATGCTGCACCGTGCTGCGCCATGCCATGCCATGCCATGATGCACCGTGCCGTGCCATGCTGTGCCATGCCACACCACGCCATTTCATCCTCCCCGTGCCCCGCAGGTACTCGTGAGGCTCTTCTCGGGCCGCAAGCCCCTGCTCTACAGCTTCCAGAGCTCGCTGCCCAAGCTGCCCGTGCCCACCGTGGAGGCCACCGTCTCCCGGGTAAGGGCGCGTGGGCCAGGCCGGGCCGTGCCAGGCCGCGGGGCCGGCGCTCAGCGCGCCGTTCCTGCAGTACCTGGAGTCCGTGCGCCCGCTCCTGGACGAGGAGCGCTACCGCCGCATGGAGGCCCTGGCCAAGGACTTCCAGGAGAAGACGGCGCCCCGGCTGCAGAAGTACCTGATCCTCAAGTCCTGGTGGAGCACCAACTACGTGAGCGCCCTCCCGCCGCTGCGCCCTTGTCCTCCCCGCTGCCCCAGCCGTGTCCCCTGCCCCATCGCCATCCCCTGTCCCCATGGCCATCCCACCCCCTGGCTATCGCCATCCCATCCCCTGTCCCCATCGCCATCCCAGCCCCTGGCCATCCCATCCCATCCCCTGTCCCCTTCGCCATCCGATCCCCTGTCCCCATCCCATCCCCTGTTCTCATCGCCATCCCATCCCCTGGCCATCACCATCCCATCCCCTGTCCCCATCACCATCCCATCCCCTGGCTATCGCCATCCCATCCCCTATCCCCATTGCCTTCCGATCCTCTGACCATCCCATCCCATCCCCTGGCCCCATCACCATCCCATCCCCTATCCCCATTGCCATCCCATCCCCTGGACATCCCATCCCCTCTCCCTGGCCCGTCCCTTTCTCTTGCCCCCATCCCATGCCCATCCCCATCCCCTGCCCCATGTCCCCTCCCCTGTCCTATCGTTGGCCCCCGGCCCATTGCTGTCCCCCATCCCCTGCCCTATCCTCATCCCCCGTCCCTTGCCTGTCCCTGCCCTCTATCCCAAGGTCCTCGATGTCCCCTGCCCGATCTCTGCCCTATTCCCCGTCCCATCCCTTCCTACCCCTGTCCCCCATCCCATTCCCTGTCCCCATTCCCTGTCCCCATTCCCTGTGCCCGTCCTCCTCTTGCAGGTGAGCGACTGGTGGGAGGAGTATATCTACCTGCGTGGCCGCGGGCCGCTCATGGTCAACAGCAACTACTACGCGATGGTGAGCGCGGGTGCGCGGGGACCCCGAGCGCGGCCGCCCGGCGCCGCTCACCCCTCGCCCGCAGGACCTGCTCTACGTGACGCCGACGCACGTGCAGGCGGCGCGCGCCGGCAACGCCGTGCACGCCATGCTGCTCTACCGCCGCAAGCTGGACCGCGGAGAGCTGCCCCCCGTCAGCACCGCGCGGGGACGCGGGGACACGGGGACATGGGGGGGCTGCTGGGGATGGGGGCACATGGGGGATCTGAGGGACCTGGGGGGGCTGCTGGGAATGGCGGGACAGGGGGGCCTGGGGGACCTGGGGGGTCTGCTGGGGATGGGGGGAATCTGGGAGATCTGAGGGGGCTGGTGAGGATGGGGGGACATGGGGGATCTGGGGGACCTGGGGGACTGCTGGGGATAGGGGGAATGTAGGGGTCTGGGGGGGCTGCTGGGGCTTGGGGGTCCGGAAGCTCTTCAGGATGTGGGGGGGCTGCTGCAGGCACCAGGATATGGGGATCCAGGGGGGCTGGGGGACTTTGAAGGAGTCTGGGGGATTCTGGGGGGTAACAGGAGATCTGGGGGGCTGCAGACACAGAGGGGACTCAGGGGGGATGGGGGGCTCTGAGGGATCAGGGGGACCTGGAGGCTCTCGGGGGCATTGGGGGGCTGGGGGCTCCGGGGTGGCCCATGGGGAAGGGCGGGCGGCGGAGGAGCTGTGGGGCAGGAGGGGTCCCTGACCTGGAGCAGGGACGAGGGTGGGAATGGGATTGGGATGAGGGGCTGCGGGCAGGGCTGGGGGTCGGGAACGGGGATGGCACCGGGGCCGGGGGTGGCACCAGGGCCGTGGGGCAGGAGGGGTCCCTGGTCTGGAGCAGGGACAGGGGTGGGAATGGGGTTGGGATGAGGGGCTGCGGGCAGGGCAGGAACGGGGATGGCATCGGTGGCACCGGGGCCGGGGGCAGCAGCGGCGCCGCTGACACGGTGGCGGGCACAGGTGATGGCGCTGGGCATGGTGCCCATGTGCTCCTCGCAGATGGAGCGGATGTTCAACACTACGCGGCTGCCCGGCCGGGACACGGGTAGGCGGCGCGGGCGGCCGCGGCGCACGGGGGGTCCCCGGCGCGGTGGCCGCGTCGGCGCTGACGGCCGCCCCGCAGACACCCTGCTGCACCTGCTGAGCAGCCAGCACGTGGCCGTGTTCCACAAGGGCCGCTTCTACAAGGTGCGCCTGTTCCACGGCGGCGCGCTGCTGCGCCCGCGCGACCTGCAGCTGCAGTTCCAGCGCATCCTGGAGGACGCGGCGCCGCCGCAGCCCGGCGAGGAGCGCCTGGCCGCGCTCACCGCCGCGCACCGGCCGCCCTGGGCCGAGGCGCGCGCCCGCTTCTTCGCCCGCGGCAGGAACAGGAGCTCGCTGGACGCCATCGAGCGCGCCGCCTTCTTCGTGGCGCTGGACGACGAGGCGCAGGGCTACACGCCGGAGCGCGAGGACTGCATGGACGCCTACGCCAAGGCGCTGCTGCACGGGAAGTGCTACGACCGGTGAGCCGCGCCGGGCCCGCGCCGCCGGTGCCGCCGGGGCGCCCGCCGCACGCTCACCGCGCCGCCCCGCAGCTGGTTCGACAAGTCCTTCACCCTGGTGGTCTTCAAGAACGGCAAGCTGGGCGCCAACGCCGAGCACTCGTGGGCCGACGCGCCCGTCGTCGGGCACCTCTGGGAGGTAACGGGCGCCCCACGGGGCACCCCACGGCGCCCGGCCCCTGTGCGGGCACCCACGTGTGCGTCCCCAAGAGGAGCAGCCCAATGGGGCCTCCCTGGCGTGGGGACCCGCAGGCTGCCCCAGATGTGCCCCAGATGTGTGGGGCAGCATGTGTGTGCGGTGCTCCTGGTGTGGGCTCCCCAACAAGGCTAGCCCAGATGTGTGGGGCAGCACGTGTGTGAGGTGCTCCCAGGTGTGGGCTCCCCCCAGGCTAGCCCAGATGTGCCCCAGATGTGTGGGGCAGCACGTGTGTGCAGTGCTCCTGGTGTGGGCTGCCCCCGCCAGGCTAGCCCAGATGTGCCCCAGATGTGTGGGGTGGCACCGCTCGCACGCTGTCCCCAGGCCACTCCGCCAGATGTGCGTCCGCAGGCTCCCCCCAGATGTGACCCCCAGGGGGACAAGGGGGCTGCCTGGGCCACCATGGGGGGACTGTGGCCAGGCCTGGGGGCAGACGGGTCTGTCCGGAGCGGGTTTGGGCCACGGGAGCAGGGCGAGGGGCTGGGTCGGGGGCCCTGAGCGGGCCGGGGGGCCTGGGCGCCGTGGGGCGCGCTGTGGGGCGGGGGGCGCCGCTCAGGGCCGGCCTCTCCCCCAGTTCATGCTGGGGACCGACCGCTTCACGCTGGGCTACGACGAGAAGGGCAACTGCCGCGGGGAGCCCAACATGGAGCTGGCGCCCCCCGAGCGCCTGCTCTGGGACATCCCCCCGGAGGTGGGTCCGGATCCGCGGCCCCAGCCCCGTGTCCCGGTGGGCGGCACCCCCGGTGCCAGCGCCGGTGCCACCCTGCGCCCGTCCCGCAGTGCCAGGAGGCCATCGAGCGCTCATACCGCGTGGCCAGGGCGCTGGCGGACGACGTCGACTTCTGCTGCTTCGTGTTCAGGCGGTTTGGGAAGGGGCTGATCAAGCGGTGCCGCACCAGCCCCGACGCCTTCATCCAGCTCTCGCTGCAGCTGGCGCATTTCCGCGTGAGCTGCGCGCCCGCCGTGACGTTGGGCATCGCGCGCCCACCGTGGTCCTGAGCCCCATGCACCCACCCCTGCACTGGGTTCCGCGTGCCCATCCCAGCCGCAGACCCCATGCGCCCACAGCAGCATCAGGCCCCACGCACCCGCCATGGTCCCGGATCTCACGTATCCACCCGGGCATCGGGCCCCACGCGCCCACCGCGGCATTGCCCACTGTGGTCCCAGGTCCCACGCACCCATCCCAGCACTGGGCTCCATGCACCCACAGTGGCATCAGGCCATGGTCCTGAGCCCCACGCGCCCACCGTGGCACCGGGCCCCATGTGCCCACCCCAACACCAGGCCCCGTGTGCCCACCATGGCCTCGGGCACCGCGCGCCCACTGTGGTCCCGGGTCCCACGCACCCGTCCCAGCACTGGGCCCCGCGTGCCCGTCCCGACCACGTCCCACGCGCCCCCGGCGGCATCAGGCACCGAGTGCCCACCGTGGTCCTGAGCCCCATGTACCCACCGCAGCATCAGGCCCTGCACACCCACCATGGTCTCGGGTCTCACTGGGTCCCACCGTGCCCCACGTGCCTGTCCTGACCCCACACCCCATGCGCCCACCGCAGCATGGGGCACCATGTGCCCACCATGGTCCTGAGCCCCGTGTACCCACCACAGCATCAGGCCCCACCATGGTCCCTGGTCCCACTGGGTCCCACCGTGCCCCACATGCCCATCCCGACCCCACGTCCCGGACGCCCACGGCAACAGCGGGCCCCACGCACCTGCCCCGTCCCTGACCCCCACGCGCCCCCCTGGTCCCGCGGTGCCATCTCACACCCATGGCCTCCCCGCAGGACAAGGGCAGCTTCTGCCTCACCTACGAGGCCTCCATGACGCGGCTGTTCCGCGACGGCCGCACCGAGACCGTGCGCTCCTGCACCGCCGAGGCCACGGCCTTCGTGCGTGCCATGGAGGACCCCGCGCGGAGCGTGAGCACCGAGCGCCACCATCCGCGGCGTCCCCTCCGTGCAGCCCCCCGGCCCCACGCGGTCCGGCCTCGTCCCGGCCCCATCCTCATTCCTTGGGGATGTCCAGACCCCAGGACAGCGTCCCCTGGGGATGTCCCCAACACCTTGGACAGCTCCTGCTCCATGAGGTCCCCTTCACTTGGGGCTGTCCCTCTGGATGAGCCCCCATCTCCCAAGGGGGTTCCCTGTCTTCGGGAATGTCGGGTTCCTTGGGTGATCCCTGTCTTGGAGGTTCCCCGTCCTTTGGGGATGTCCGTGTCTTTGGAGGAGGTCCCAAACCTTGGCGAGGTGCCTGTCCCTTGGGGTTGTCCCCACCTCTGGGAGGTCCTTGTCACTTGGGGAGGTCCCGGTCCCTTGAACATGTCTCCATCTCCTCAGGTGGTCCCTATCCATTGAGGGGAGGTCCCCATCTCTTGCAGAGGTCTCCGTTGTGGACAAAGTCCCCATCCCTCCGGGTTGTCCCTGTCCCTGGAGGAGGTTCCTGTCCATTGGGAAGATCCCCATCCTTTGGGGAGGTCCCTATTCCTTTCAGAGGCCCCCATCCCTCGAGGTTGTCCCCATCTCCGGAGGAGGTTCCTGTCCACCAGGGAGGCCCTCGGGGACGTGTCCGCATCTCTGGAGGAGGTCCCCAACCCTGGGCAGGTCCCCAACCCTGGGCAGGTCCCCGCGGCGCTGATCCGGCGCTGATCCGGCACTGATCCGGCCCTGATCCGGCGCTGATCTGGTGCTCGCAGCGCGCCGAGCGGCAGCGGCTGTTCCAGCTGGCGGCCGAGAAGCACCAGCACATGTACCGCATGGCCATGACGGGCGCCGGCATCGACCGCCACCTCTTCTGCCTCTACGTGGTGTCCCGCTACCTGGGCGTGCAGTCGCCCTTCCTGGCCCAGGTGAGACGGGAGTGAGTGCAAAGGGGGTGACAGGTACCTGGTGACAGCGGGAACACGGAGGGTGCAGGACACGGGGTGCACCAGGGGTGACAAGTACCCCGTGACACCGGGAACAGGGAGGGTGCAGGACACCGGGTGGACCGCGGGACACGGTGACACCAGGAGCACAGGGGATGCAGGACACAGGGTGCAGGACACGGGGTGCACCCCTGGGTGATACTGGAACACGGAGGGTGCAGGACACAGGGGATGCAGGACACAGGGGATGCAGGACACAGAGTGCAGGACACAGGGTGCACCCCTGGGTGACACCGGGAACACGGAGGGTGCAGGACACTGGTGCACCGTGGGACACGGTGACACCAGGAGCACAGGGGATGCAGTACACGGGGTGCACCATGGGTGACACCGGCACCCGGTGACACCAGGAACACGGAGGGTGCAGGACACGGGGTGCACCACGGGACACGGTGACACCAGGAGCACAGGGGATGCAGGACGCGGGGTGCAGGACACGGGGTGCACCCTGGGTGACACCGGCACCCGGTGACACCAGGAACACGGAGGGTGCAGGACACGGGGTGCACCACGGGACACGGTGACACCAGGAGCACAGGGGATGCAGTACACGGGGTGCACCATGGGTGACACCGGCACCCGGTGACACCAGGAACACGGAGGGTGCAGGACACGGGGTGCACCACGGGACACGGTGACACCAGGAGCACAGGGGATGCAGGATGCGGGGTGCAGGACACGGGGTGCACCCTGGGTGACACCGGCACCCGGTGACACCAGGAACATGGAGGGTGCAGGACACGAGGTGCAGGACACGGGGTGCAGGACACCCTGGGTGACACCCGCGTGTCCCCGCGCTCGGGCCCGTCCCGCAGGTGCTCTCCGAGCCCTGGCGTCTCTCCACCAGCCAGACCCCCCAGCAGCAGATCAAGACGTTCGACCTGACCCATTGCCCCGACCACGTCTCCACCGGCGGCGGCTTCGGCCCGGTGAGCGCCCCGCTCCTCCCCGGGGTCACCGGGCAGGGCTGTGGGGCTGGTGTGTGGGGCGGGTGTGTGGGGCCAGCGTGTGGGGCTGGCGTGTGGGGCTGTCGCGTGGGGTCAGCGTGTGGGGCAGGTGCGCAGCTGTGCATGTGGGGCAGGTGCGCACGGGTCTGGCCTTGCGGCGGGCAGGGTCCCCTGCATGCGGGTGCACAGGGGTCCCCGCGGTGCCACGCAGCCCCCCGGTCCCTCCGCGTGTCCCCGGTCCCCCCGCCGCGTGTCCCCGCCGCACTGAGCCCGTGCCGGCAGGTGGCCGACGACGGCTACGGCGTCTCCTACATCATCGCGGGCGAGAACCTCATCACGTTCCACGTGTCCAGCAAGTTCTCCAGCCCCGAGACCGTGAGCGCCGGCGGGCGCGGGGGGCTCCTGTGGGGCAGGGGCTGTGCTGGGTTTGCCATGGGGCAGGGGCTGTGCTGGGACTCCCATGGGGCAGGAATAGGGATCCTGTTGGGGGAGCTGGGTCTTTCTGTGGGGTAGGGTCTATTCTGGGGTTGCTGTGGGGCAGGGGCTGTTCCAGGGGTTGCCATGGGGCAGGGCTGTGCTGGGAGTCCCATGGAGCAGGAATAGGGATCCTGTTGGGGGATCTGGGTCTTTCTGTGGGGTAGGGTCTATGCTGGGGCTGCCATGGGGCAGGGGCCGTGTGGGGCTGCCATGGGGCAGAGACAAGGTCCATACCGGGGCTGCCATGGGGCAGGGGCTGTGCCAGGGCTCCCACGGGGTGGAACAGGGTCCGTGTCGGGGCCGCCGTGGGGCCGCCGTGGGGCAGCGGTGGCCGGGTGCCGGGTGCCAGGACAGCGCCGCCGCTCCGCAGGACTCCAAGCGCTTTGCGGGGAACATCCGCCGCGCCATGCTGGACATCGCGGAGCTCTTCGACCTGCCGCCGCCGGCCGTGGCCGAGTGAGCGCCGGCAGCCCCGGCGCACGGGGAGCGCGCGGGGAGCGCGCGGCGCCCGCGGCCATTAAAGGGTTTTGTGCCCCCCATCCCGCGCACGTGCCGCGCCGTGGGGCCCGGCGCCCGCCAGGCGCCGATGAAAGGGCCGTGACGGCAGCGGAGCAGCGGGGCACGGCGCTCGGCGCGCCGGCCGTGTCCACATGTGCCGCACCGCGGTGCCGGCCCCGCTGCCGGCGGCTCTGGGACCTTGGAGCGCGGACGCTGCTTCCCAGCGGGGCTGTTTGGAGCAGAGGCCGCGGTGCAGCCCGGCCATCAGCACCGGCTCCAGTGCTCCCTGGCCTGGCCATGGCAGTAGCCTGGAAATGAGGCAGATTCACCCGTTTCCAGCCTGGCATTGGGGGAGGCAGCAGCGCAGGGAGCCCCCCGTGTTCTTGTCCCAGGACAACCACAGGGGCTTCCAGGGGGTTCTTCCATGGGAACCTGGATTGGGCTGCACCCTGAGCATTTTTCACGGCTGCATCCAGCACCCTGGGGTGCCACCAGGGTTGCACCTCGCTCTGTGTTCAGGATGCACCCTGTACCCTGGACGCATGTTTGGGATGCACCAGGGGCTTGAACTTGGGCTGCCCCCTCCGTTTGTGACCAGGATGCAGCCTGCACCCTGGCTCCATGTCCAGGATGCATCCTGCACCCCTGGGTCCGTGCTGGGGCCTTGCATTTGGGCTGCACCCGGGGGCTGTGCTCAGGATGCACCCTGCACCCCGGGCCTCCCCTTGGGCTGCACCCTGCACATTTGGTGACACTCCAAAACGCAGCATGTGCTCGGGATGCAGCCTGGGCCCTGCCCCTTGTAGAATCATTACGGTTGGAAAAGACCTTCAAGATCAGTGTAAACCCCTCAAGACCATCCTGCAAAGCCACAGCCCTAAGCGCCTCATCCTGAACACCGCCAGGGCAGTAAATCCCAAACACCACAACCTCGGGACACGGGACCCCGGCCCCATTCCGGGCTCCCCAGCTGGGATCCGGCCCTTCCCAGGCCCGGGAGCAGGGGGGGACACGGAGCTCGGCCAGGCCTGGCACCCGTCCACGCATCCACGTGCGCCCGGCCGCGCTGCGTCAGGAGGAGCCGCCGGGCGCGGGCGCTGACCCATGTCTGGAGCCGCAATCAGCCCCTTATCTGATTGCACAGGGGCAGCAACAGGGGAGCCTTAACCCGCTGCTGCCCACGGGGGAGCTGGGCACAAAGGGGACACGGAGGAGAGACCCGCTGGGCCACGACTGTCCTGGGTCTGTCCCGGTCTGTCCTGCGTCTGTGCACAGGTTCATTCCCAGGTTTGTCCCTGGGTCTATCTCCACATCCATCCTCAGAGACATCTCCAGGTCTCTCCCCAGGTCTATTCCCAAGTCCGTCCCAGATTTATCCCAAGTCTGTCCCAGATTTATCCCAAGTCCGTCCCAGATTTATCCCAAGTCCGTCCCAGATTTATCCCAAGTCTGTCCCAGATTTATCCCAAGTCCGTCCCAGATCTGTCCCAGATCTGGCCCTAGATCTGTCCCCATATACACCCCCAGGTCCATCCCAGATCCCTGCCCAACTCCAAGTCCCGCTCTGTCGCAGATCCCTGCCCAACTCCAAGTCCCGCTCTGTCCCAGCTCCAAGCCCCGCTCTGTCCCGCTCTGTCCCAGCTCCAAGCCCTGCTCTGTCCCACTCTGTCCCCAGCTCCAAGCCCCGCTCTGTCCCAGCTCCAAGCCCTGCTCTGTCCCCAGCTCCAAGCCCCGCTCTGTCCCGCTCTGTCCCAGCTCCAAGCCCCGCTCTGTCCCCAGCTCCAAGCCCCGCTCTGTCCCACTCTGTCCCAGCTCCATCCTTAGCTCCATGCGCAGCCGGTCCAGGATCGCGCGGTCCCCGGGGCGCCCGGCTCAGTGCAGCCCCCGCCGCTCCCGCTCGTCAGGGCTGTCCCCTGTCCCCAGGGGGGTGGCGTCCGCGGGGACATCAAAGACCTGGGATCCCCACGGGGACATCAAAGGCGCCGGATCCCCGCGGGGACATCAAAGGCGCGGGAGCCCCGCGGGGGCGGCCCGCGCTATAAAGCGGCGGCGGCTCCGCGTCTCCGCGGCCCCGAGCACGATGCAGCCCCGCGCGCTGCTCGGGCTCTGCCTGCTGGGCTGCGCGATGGGGCCCGCCATGGGGCAGCCGCCCCGCGCCGCCCCCCGGCCCTGCGTGCCCGGACCGGGCGCCCCCCGCGCCGGCCTCGCCGCCCCGCCGTGCGCGCGGCCACGACCCCGGTGCCCCGCGGGCTGGCTGGGCTGGCGGGGCAGCTGCTACGGCTACTTCGGGCGCGAGGCGACCTGGAGGCAGGCGGAGGTAAGGGACCCCCCGGGCCGGGCCGGCGCGCGGGGCCGCGGGGCAGCCTCGCGCCGGCCCCTCTCCCGCCGCAGGGCTGGTGCAGGACCCTGCGCCGCAGCTGCCACTTGGCCTCCGTGCTGTCCGCCGAGGAGCACCGGGCCCTGGCCGAGTTCGTGAGCCGGTGCCAGCGCGCCAAGGAGGAGGACGACGTCTGGCTCGGCCTCCAGTACCAGGTGGGCGCCCGCGCTGGGACGTCCCGAGCGCGCCGGCGCGTGCACTGGGGCCCTGCGCAGCGCTGCTCGTGCAGGGGTCCTGCAGCCCCCGTCTGCACCCCGCCTGCTGCACCCTCTGCACCTGCACATCCATCCTGCACCCTCTGCACCTGCACATCTATCCTGCACCCCTGCCTGCTGCACCCTCTGCACCTGCACCCCCGCCTGCTGCACCCTCTGCACCTGCACATCCATCCTGCACCCCTGCCTGCTGCACCCTCTGCACCTGCACCCTGCTTGCTGCATCCTCTGCACCTGCACATCCATCCTGCACCCCTGCCTGCTGCACCCTCTGCACCTGCACATCCATCCTGCACCCTCTGCACCTGCACATCTATCCTGCACCCCTTCCTGCTGCACCCTCTGCACCTGCACATCCATCCTGCACCCCCGCCTGCTGCACCCTCTGCACCTGCACCCTGCTTGCTGCATCCTCTGCACCTGCACATCCATCCTGCACCCCTGTCTGCTGCACCCTCTGCACCTGCACATCCATCCTGCACCCCTTCCTGCTGCACCTTCTGCACCTGCACATCCATCCTGCACCCCCGTGTGCTGCACCCTCTGCACCTGCACATCCATCCTGCACCGCTGTCTGCTGCACCCTCTGCACCTGCACATCCATCCTGCACCCCCGTGTGCTGCGCCCTCTGCACCTGCGCATCTACCCTGCACCTGCACATCTGCCCCGTCTGCCTCTGCCCATCCCTGCTGCCGGTATCCGCACTTTTCTCCAGCGCTGTCTGCAGGCTGCTGCTCCCCCCGGCACCTCGCTGCCCCCCCAGCCCCACAGGACCTTCCCCTGCTCCCTGCTTCGCTGCCCAACCTGTCCCTGCTGTCCCCAGAGCGAAGCGTGGGCCTGGACAGACGGCTCCAAGCTGCACTACTCAGCCTGGGACGATGACGACTTCACGAAGGGGAAGCACTGCGCCGTGCTGGAGGAGTCCTCGGGTGAGCGGGGACACGGCCCCGGGGCGGCCCGCAGCCCCCTGCCCCCCGGCAGCCCCGTGGCGGCTCCGCGGGGCCACGGCGCGGAGGGACCCCGCAGCGCCCGCTCCGCTCCTCTCGCAGGTTTCCTGTCCTGGGAGGACGACGCGTGCAACGAGCGCAAACCCTTCGTCTGCAAGTGCACGGGCTAGGAGCAGGGCCAGAGCATCGCCCGGGTCTGCACCCACTGCACGGGGCAGCGCATCCCGCTCTGCCGCGCAGCCCGTGCAGCCCATGCAGCCCATGCAGCCCATGCAGCCCATGCCTGTGCTCCCCATGGCCCTGCTCCCCATGTCCCTGCTGCCCATGGCCCTGCTCCCCACAGCCCGGTGCCCCACGGTCCCTGGAAGCACCGCTGCCCCTGCACCAGCTCCCTGACAATAAAGTCCCCCGAAGCAGCCGTGGCACCGCATATTCCTCCGGGTATGGGGTATCCTGGCTCAAGGAGGTGGAAAAATCCCTGTGTGGAGGAGAAATGATGGTGGGTTTATTTGGGGGAGAAGGCGGAATCCAGGGACCGTTTATGCCATTCTGCACTTAGAGGCGGAGGTACAGGGATGGGGGGGTCTCAGAGACCTGACCCCAGTCGTGGTGGAGGAAAAGGAAAATTGGAGCGACCGGGTCATTGAGCGGTGCCGAGGAGGGATTTACGTGGGAGAGACGCAGCCCCAGGAGCCCTGGGACAAACAGCCAAAGGAGCAAGGAGAGGAGCAGGGACACGCAGCTCCCCCAGCCATGCAGACCCCCAGCCCCTGCAGACCCCACATTTGTGCAGCCCCCCAACCCCTGCAGACCCTGCATTCCTGCAGGACCCCCAGCCCATGCAGCCCTGACGCCTCATGCAGATCCCACATTCATGCAGACCCCACATTCGTGCAGACCCCACATCTCCGTGACCCCCCGGTCCAGCTCAGCCCCAGCCAAGGGCACCGGGGCAGGACGCGGAGCAGCCGCAGGTTTTGCACAGGAGCCGGCGAGGTCTAGGGAGCCCCGAGCTGCTCCTGTCTCTGCAGAGGCTCCTGCCCAGGGCGGCTGCACGGGGGCCCTGCTGCGGCTGCCGCGCTCCCTGCAAGCCCTCCCTGCAGAAATGCAGCCTGCGGGTGCTCGGCAGCACTCGGGGGTCTGCACGGCTGCGGTGGGAGCTGGGCCGGGGGCTCAGCCCCATGCACGTTGGGTGCCGCAGCCTCCCCCAGGCTGGGCCAGCCCCACACCAGCATCTACCAGTCCCTCCAACGCTCTGGGTCTCCCCATGGGGCAGCCACCGGCTGTGGGGGGAAAGGGGGCCCCCAGTCACTCCTGCCACAGCCGCAGCCTGGGGACAAGGACACATGCGCTGCGGGTGTCCTGCGTTGCGGGTGTCCTGCGTTGCGGGTGTCCTGCGCTGCAGGGGCGCTCATGCAGGCGGGTGCAGCAGGGGCGCGCGCTGCGGTCGCATGCGGTGCAGGGGTGCTCGCCTGGGGGTTCATGCAGCGCGGTGCATGCACTGCGGACATGCACGAGCGCTGGCGCTGCTGCAGAGCGCCGCGTTCGCCTCGGCAGCACCAGCCACGTCGGTGTTTACCCACAGCCCGGGAGCGCGAACGGTGTCAGGAGCTGCCGCGGTGCCGGTCCTGGGGCCGGCGGGAGCGATCCGCGCTGGGCTGCAGCACCGAGCACGGCCGGGGCCTGTGTGCGCTCGTACTGCGTGCGGCTCTGCCACGCGAGGAGCCCACGGCATCTGCGCACACGCGAAGTGTGCATGGGTGCAGGTGTGCATGCACACAGGCATGCAAGGGAAGTGCACACGTGCAAATACAAGTGTGCACAGGGTGTGCACAGCACGCGGTGCGCACGCACAGGCATGCAAAGTGCACACGTGCGTGCCCATATGTAAATGCAGGAGTGCACATGCACGCGGTGTGCATGCACACAGGCATGCAAGGGCAGTGCGTACACACAAGTACACACAAATGTAAGTGTGCACAGGGATGCAGGTGTGCGCACACACACACAAATGCAAGTGTGCACAGGGATGCAGGTGTGCGCATGCACACACAAATGCAAGTGTGCACAGGGATACAGGTGTGCACAGCACGCACATGCATGCAAGCAAAGTGCACACATGCGTGCCCACATGTATATGCAGGAGTGCACGTGCTTGAACACAGGCATGCAAGGGCCACGCATACACACAAGCACACACAAATGTAAGTGTGCACAGGGATGCAGGTGTGCGCATGCACACAAAAGCAAATGTGCAGAGATGCAGGTGTGCACATGCACACACAAATGCAGGTGTGCACAGGGATGCAGGTGTGCGCATGCACACACAACCGCAGGCGTGCACAGGGATGCAGGTGTGCATGTGCACACACAAATGCAGGTGGTGCACAGGGATGCCAGGTGTGCACGCGCACACACAAATGCAGGTGTGCAGGGATGCAGGTGTGCACGCGCACACACAATGCAGGTGTGCAGGGATGCAGGTGTGCGCATGCAACACAGTGCAGGAGGAGAGGGAAGGAGCCACACGGGGGGTGCAGCCCCGGCTGCCCCTCTCCCCATGGCCGCATGCAGTCGCCCTGCGCTGCGCGGGTTGCAGTGAACAAGGGTGCAGGCGGCTGCATGCTCAGACTGCGGTTTATTGGGGGCCGTGGGGCCGTGGGGCCGTGGGGCAGGGGCCGGGGGTCTCTACAGCTGGTACTTGCAGACGAAGGGGAAGTAGCTGCTGCAGGGGTAGTCGTGCCAGTCCCGGAATTCTGCAGAGCGGCACCGATGTCGGGACCAGGGCCAGGACGGCCCCCCCCGTAGCAAACACCCCCCGCTCCAGTTGCACGTGCAGCAGGGACCCCGGCACCGCCATGTCCCACCCCCCCATCGCCCCCCTGCACCCTGTCACCCCGCGACCCCCCCCACCCCTCCATGTCCCTCGCCTCATTCGTCCCCTGCCACGCCATGAGCCCGCACCCCATCACCTCCGGCACCGCTGTCACCCACACATCTTCCCTGCACCCATCACCCCCTGCAGCGGTATTGCCCCCCTGCATCCCTATGACCCCCCTGCATCCCTATGACCCCCCCCGCACCCCTATGACTCCCCCACACCCCTGTGACTCCCCTTCGCCTCCATCAGCGCCTCCCACCCTTCACCTCCCCACTTCCTTGGCACCTCTCCATCCCCAGCCTCCCCAACCCTCTGTCTCCATCCCCATCTCCCGCCATGTCCATCACCCCCGTGTCCATCACCCCCTATGTCCATCAATCACCCCCGTGTCCACCACCCCCATGTCCACCACCCCCCGTGTCCATCACCCCTCGTGCCCATCACCCCCGTGTCCATCACCCCCGTGTCCATCACCCTCCGTGTCCATCACCCTCCATGTCCAGCACCCCTCGTGTCCATCACCCTCGTGTCCATCACCCCCTTGTCCATCACCCTCCGTGTCCAGCACCCCTCGTGTCCATCACCCCCCATGTCCACCACCCCTCGTGTCCATCACCCCTGTGTCCATCACCCCCGTGTCCATCACCCTCCGTGTCCATCACCCTCTGTGTCCAGCACCCCTCGTGCCCATCACCCCCGTGTCCATCACCCCCCGTGTCCATCACCCCCCGTGTCCATCACCTTCTGTGTCCATCACCCCTCGTGCCCATCACCCCCGTGTCCAGCACCCCTCGTGTCCATCACCCCCCATGTCCACCACCCCTCGTGTCCATCACCCCCGTGTCCATCACCCCCCGTGTCCATCACCCCCCGTGTCCATCACCTTCTGTGTCCATCACCCCTCGTGCCCATCACCCCCGTGTCCATCACCCCCCGTGTCCATCACCCCCCGTGTCCATCACCTTCTGTGTCCATCACCCCTCGTGTCCATCACCCCCTGTGTCCATCACCCTCCGTGTCCATCACCCGCCATGTCCACCAGCCCCTTCGCCCCCCAGTGCCTCCAATCCCTACGGGAGCCGCTCTCCAGCACGACGCAGTCCTCGTTGTCACCCCCGTTGTCGGGCTGTCCCTGTGCCCAGCTCTGGAAGCTCAGCACCGAGTTGTCGAACCACTTCCAGGACCTTTCCTGGAGGAGAAAGCGGGGACATAGGAGGCCCTGCCTGCCACATGCCTGGCACCCACCACGGGATGGGACATGGGACGTGGGACATGGGACTGGGGTCCCGGGTCGTGGGACGGATGGCAGTGCCTCCGAGTGCTCCATGGGCTGTTTCCCACCCATCTCCTTCTCCATCCCCATCCCCCTGCGGTTGTCCTCCTCCCAGCCACCCAGATGCAGGAATGGAGTAGAATGGATCATGGGACACGCGATGGGATATGGACCATGGATGGGGACGGTGGTGCCTCCAGGTGCTCCATGGGCTGTTTCCCACCCATCTCCATCCCCATCCCCATCCCCTGCCATTGCCCTCCTCCCAGCCAAGCAGATGCAGGGACCTGGTGGGACGGGGTAGAACGGATCATGGGACATGCGATGGGATATGGGCTATGGATGGGGGACGGTGCCGTCCGGGTGCTCCATGGGTTGTTTCCCACCCATCCCCCATCCCCTGCCATTGGCCGCTCCTCCCAGCCAAGCAGATGCAGGGACCTGGTGGGACGGGGTAGAATGGATCATGGGGACACACGATGGGATATGGGGCCATGGATGGGGGCCGGTGGTGTCTCCGGCTGCTCCATGGAGCATTTCCCGCCTGGCCCCACTAAGATCAGGGAATGTGACAGGGGGGACACGGGACCATTTGGGAGCCGAGAGCGCGGGTCGGGGCCCGCGGGACACCCACCGTGCTCCTCGTCGTGCAGCCCCTACTCCCACACGTTCTTGTCCTTGCAGGTGCTGCGCGATGTACTTGGCCAGGCACCCTTCCGGCTCAGGCGAGGTGGCCCCGCGGCCCGTAGCGCTCGCATTCCTTCTGCAGAGACAGTGCGGGGTGCTCGGAATCATAGAATCATAGAATCATAGAATGCTTAGGGTTGGAAGGGACCTCTAGAGATCATCTAGTCCAACCCCTGCACACGCAGGGTCACCTAGAGCACGTGGCACAGGACTGCATCCAAGCGGGGTTGAAGATCTCCAGAGAAGGAGACTCCACAACCTCTCTGGGCAGCCTGTTCCAGTGCTCTGGCACCCTCACTGGAAGGAATTTTTCCTTAAGTTCCTGTGGAACTTTTGGTGTTTCAGTTTCTGGCCGTTTCCTCTAGTTGTGTCGGTGGCCACCAGTGAAAAGAGGCCGCCCCATCCTCCTCACTGCCTCCCTTGAGGTACTTCTAGGCACTGCTCAGGTCCCCTCTCAGCCTTCTCTTCTCCAGGCTGAACAGGCCCAGCTCCCTCAGCCTCTCCTCATAGGGCAGATGATCCCTCGTAGGGATGCGGGACACGTGGGACGCCCCGGCGCAGCGCCCGGCAGCCTCTCACCTCCGCATCCTCCCACGTCTTCCCCTTGGAGAAGTAGCCGTAGCAGTGGCCGCGGTAGGAGAACCAGCGCGGGGGGCAGGAGGAGGCCCACAGCTCTGCTCGGGGGGAAGGAGCGCCCTTCAAAATCCGCACGGAGCGGGACAGCGGGCGGAGGGGGGCTGCAGGGGACGGTGCGGGATGGGATGGGACGGGATGGGATGGGATGGGGATGGGGATAGAGTTGAGAATGGGGATGGGGATGGGATGGGGACCAGGATAGAGATGGGTATGGAGATCGAGTTTGGAATAGGGATAAGGATGGGATGGAGACCTGGATAGGGATGGGGATAGAGTTGAGAATGGGGATGGGGATAGAGTTGAGAATGGAGATGGGGATCAGGATAGGGATGGGTATGGAGATCGAGTTTGGCATAGGGATAAGGATGGGATGGAGACCTCGCTAGAGATAAGGATGGGGATGGAGATAGAGTTGAGAATGGGGATGGAGATAGAGTTGAGAATGGGGATGGGGTGGGATGGGATGGGATGAGATGGGATGGAGACCTGGATAGAGATAGGAATGGGTATGGGGATAAAGTTGAGAATGGGGATGGGGATAGGATGGGGACCAGGATGGAGACGGGTATGGGGAGAGACTTTGGGATGGGGATGAAGATGGAGATGAACATGGGATGGAATGAACATCTGGATAGAGACGGGGGTGGGAGGGTGATGGGATGGGCATGGAGATGGGCGTAGGGATGGACAGGGATGGGATGTGGATGGACAGGGATGAGATGTGGATGGACAGGGATGAGATGGGATTGAGGATGGAGATGAGGATAAACAGGTTTGGGTTGGCAATATAGATGGAAAAGGGGATAGGGATGGAGACTTGGATGGAGATGAGGATTTGAATGGAGAAGGGGATGGGGATAGAGATGGACAGGGAAGATGAGGACTTGGATGGAGATGGGGACAGGATGGGGATGGGATCAGGATGAGGTTGGGATGGGGATAGACAGGGAAGATGAGGACTGGGATGGGATTGGGATGAGGTTGGGATGGAGATGGACAGGGAAGATGAGGACTTGGATGGAGATGGGGACAGGATGGGGATGGGATTGGGATGAGGTTGGGATGGGAATGGACAGGGAAGATGGGGACTTGGATAGAGTTGGGGACTGGGATGGGGATGGAATGGGAAGGGGATGGGCAGGGATGAGGCAGGACATCTTGATGCCGGGGGCCGGGACTCACCACCGATGAGGGTGGCCAGGAGAAGGCAGCCGAGGAGGCGGCGGAGCGGGGGGTTGCACTGTGCGCCCATGGCCAGGTCCCTGCAGGGGACACGCAGGGACGTGGGGACGCTGGGACCCTGCGGCGGCTCCGGCTGCCGGGACCTGCTGCGGCGGCTGCTCCCGCTGCCTCCCCGGGGACATTTATAGCCTGGATTATAATCCCGGACGGCGGAGTCCTGGGCAAACAAGGAATCCGGATTACAAACAGCGCTCCGGAAGGCAATGCAAACAGCAAACAAGGGTGGGAGCCGCCGCCTTTCCCGGGAAGCGGGACATGCGAGTCCTGTTTGCCAACGGCCTGCCCGGACACGTGCCAGGCGAAGACCCCGGCTGCTGCTCCCCGGATCTCCCGTATCCCAGGATTCTGCAGCTGCTGCAGGCCTGGCTCCCATGCAGCCCCATGCTGTGCCTAGCTGCACTGTGACATGCCATGCCATGCAATGCCATCCTGTGCCATGCCTGGCTGCATCGCACCATGCCATGCAATGCCATCCCATGCTATCCCATGCCATGTCTGGCTGCATCACACCACTCCATGCAGTGCTATCCCGTGCCATGCCCTGCTGCACTGTGCCATGCCACACCATGCAATGCCATCCTGTGGCATACCTGTCTGCATCGCACCACTCCATGCAATGCCATCCCATGCCATGTTGTGCTGTGCCATGCCACACAATGCAATGCCATCCCGTGCCATGCCTGTCTGCATTGCACCAATCCATGCAGTGCCATCCCGTGCCACGCCCTGCTCCACCGTGCCATGCTACACCATGCAATGCCATCCTGTGTCACGCCATGTCATCCTGTGCACTCACTTTGGGGATTTTGGGACACCAGCAGATGCACGAGGGCTGGGGGACACAGCGGGGGTGAACCCCGGCCCCCATCGCTGCCCTGGGTGTCCCCGGCCGCGGTGGCAGTGCCGGTCACCCCGCTCCGCTCACACCTGCCCCTTGCCGTGGCCCCGTCACCAAGAGACCAGCAAATATTTTGCTTCCTGGACGATGCTAAAAGCTCCTGTCTGCGGGTTGTGCTGACCCTGAGCGTGTCCCTGAGCGGCAGCACCGGGACGTCACCCCCGAACAGGGGTCCCCTTGGGATCCCCAGCCTGGTCGGGCAATGCAGACCGGGCTGCTCCCGGGAATGCGGGGCTTGCCGGGAGGAGAGGCAGCGCCAGCAGCTGCGTCACAGCAGGGTGACCTGCCCCATAGAAGGGTGACCTACCCCATAGGAGGGTGAGCAGCCCCACGGGAGGTGACCAGCTGCACGGAAGGGTGACCTGCCCCATAGAAGGGTGACCAGCCCCATAGCAGGGTGACCTGCCCCATAGAAGGGTGACCTGCTCCATAGGAGGGTGAGCAGCCCCACTGTAGGGTGACCAGCCCCATTGCAGGGTGACCAGCCCCACAGGATGGTGACCTGCTCCATAGAAGGGTGACCAGCCCCATGGGAGTGTGACCAGCCCCATTGCGGGATGACCAGCCCCACGGGAGCGTGACCAGCCCCATAGAAGGGTGACCAGCCCCACGGGAGGGTGACCAGCCCCATAGAAGGGTGACCAGCCCCACTGTGGGGTGACCAGCCTCTTGTCCAGGTGACTAGCCCCACAAGCAGGTCCCTGCCCCACTGCCACCTGTCCCGTCGCATGGGGACAGAGCCGCCCGCCCCACAGACAGCCACAGCTGGGGCCTCCTGAGCCCCCTGGGCCCCTCTGCTCCCCACGGGAGCAGGACACGGCGGGTCCCTCCCAGCCCCGTCCCCGCACGCCCGGGTCGCCCGGCCCGGTCCCGGTGCCGTGTCCCGGGCTCGTGTCCCGCGCGTGCCGGGTACCGCAGCTCCAAAGCGGGAGCGGCGGCTGCGTTTGATCCCCGGTGATCTGCAGGGGCCGCTGCGGCCGCGGGAGCCGCCACGTCACATCAGGTGGCCGCGGGCCAGGCCGGCAGCGCGTGAATCCCTGCGCCCCGGGAAGCGCCACGCGGACGGGAGGCAACGTCCTGCACCGGCCGTGCGCCCGAGAGCGCTGCGCTGTGCTGCACCGTGCTGTGCCGTGCCATGCTGTGCTGTGCTGTGCCGTGCTGTGCTGTGCTGCGCCGTGCTGTGCTGTGCTGCACCGTGCTGCGCTGTGCTGCGCCGTGCTGTGCTGTGCCATGCTGTGCTGTGCTGTGCCGTGCTGCACCGTGCTGTGCTGTGCTGCACCATGCTGCGCTGAGCTGCACCGTGCTGTGCTGTGCTGCAGCGTGCCATGTTGCACCGTGCCGTGTTGTGCTGTGCTGCACTGCACCGTGCTGCGCTGTGCTGCGCCGTGCTGTGCTGTGCTGCACCGTGCTGCGCTGTGCTGCACCGTGCTGTGCTGTGCCATGCTGTGCTGTGCTGTGCTGTGCTGTGCTGTACCGTGCTGTGCCGTGCTGTGCTGTGCTGTGCCGTGCTGTGCCGTGCTGTGCTGTGCTGTGCCGTGCTGTGCCGTGCTGCAGTGTGCCATGTTGCACTGTGCCATGCTGTGCTGTGCTGCACCGTGCCACATTGTGCTGTGCCATGCTGCACTGTGCTGTGCTGCACTATGCCATGCAGTGCTGTGCTGCACTGTGCCATGTTGCACTGTGCCGTGCTGTGCTGTGCTGTGCCATGCTGTCCTGTGCTGCCCCGTGCCATGTTGCACTGTGCTGTGTTGTGCTTTGCCATGCTGCACCATGCCGTGTTGCACCATGTCTTGCCATGCTGCACGGTGCAGGTAGTGCCAGCAGCGGCTCTCAGGAGCATTTCCAGACCAATCCTGGGCTGTCTCTGTGGGTCAGCTCAGATGCAGCCGTTCCCCTCTGAGCTGCCCTGTCTGCTGCTGCAGCTGCAGACACCATGAGCTGCATTTCCCCAGTGCAATGTGGAGGTAACACTGGGATCCCTGCGGAGCAGCTCAGCAGCCCCAGGGAGAGGAGAAACCCCCGGTCTTGCCTGCTGCAAATGAGCTGCAAACCCCAGGGGCCACCCGAATGCTGGGAGCTGTGGGGTGCAGGAGGCGGGTTGCAGAGTGCAGGATGTGGAGTGCAAGAAGAAGAGTGCAGGTGCAGGATGTGGGGCGCAGGATGGGGGTGCAGGATGCAGGTGCAGGGCACTAGTGCAGGTGGCAGGTGCAGGATAAGAGGCACAGGATGCAGGATGTGGAGCACAGGATGGGGGCACAGGCTGCAGAGTGTGGGTGCAGGATGTAGGTGCAGGGCACAGGATGCAGTTGCAGGATGAGGGGTGCGGGGCACTGGTGCAGGCTGCACGTTATGGGTGCAGGATGAGGGGGTGCAGGATGCTGGTGCAAGGCACAGGATGCAGGGTGTAGGATGTGAGACGCAGGATGGGGGTGCAAGCTGCAGAGTGTGTGTGCAGGATGTAGGTTCAGGGCACAGGATGCAGGTGCAGGATGTGGGGCGCAGGCTGCAGGGTGTGGGTGCAGGATGAGAGGTGCAGGATACAGGTGCAGGATGTGGGGCACAGGATATGGGGTGCAGGCTGCAGGTGCAGGCTGCTGGTGCAGGATGCAGGATGTGGGTGCAGGATGCGGGTGCATGTGCAAGATGTGGGGCGCAGGCTGCAGGGTGTGGGTGCAGGATGAGAGGTGTGGGATGCAGGTGCAGGATGTGGGGCACTGGATGGGGGGTGCAGACTGCGGGTGCAGGTGCAGGATGTGGGGCGCAGACTGCAGGATGTGGGTGCAGGATGAGAGGTGCGGGATGCAGGTGAAGGGTGCAGGATACGAGTGCAGGATGTGGGGTGCAGGATGCGAATGCAGGATGTGGGTGCAGGTGCAGGATGTGGGGCACAGGATGGGGGGGTGCAGGCTGCAGGTGCAGGATGTGGGGCGCAGGCTGCAGGGTGTGGGTGCAGGATGAGAGGTGTGGGATGCAGGATGCAGGTACAGGTGCAGGATGTGGGGTTCAGGCTGAGGTCCCCGGACCCCCTCCCGGACCCCTCTCGGTGCCCAGGCAGGCGCGGGCCGCGTCCCGGCTCCGGTGCCGTCCCGCGGGCAGACACGTGCGGGCCGGGCCGGGCCGGCGGCGCCGCGTGAGCAGTCGCTGCGCCCCGGCGGCGCCGTGCGGGCCGGGCCGGGCCGCATCGACGGGCGCCTGACGCAGGCGGCCGCGCGCCCCGCGCTGGCACACGCAGCGCCTGCGTCGGCGGGCGCACGCGGGGACGCTGCCGTGGGAACCGGTGACATTTAGGCGGGCGCCTCCGAGCTGCCCCTCCGGCTCCGCAGGGATAAAAGGCCCAGGCGGGTGCGGAGCAGCCGCCGGCCCGGAGCAGCACCCGAGCGGCGCCCGGGCAGGGTCCCGTGCAGTGTCCGTGCAGTGTCCGTGCAGCGCTCGGAGCAGTGTCCTGTGCAGTGTCCCGTGCAGTGTCCCGTGCAGCGCTCGGAGCAGTGTCCCGTGCAGTGCTCCGAGCAGCGCCTCGCCGAGGGAGCGCAGGTGAGTTGCTGCACGTGCAGCACCCCGTGCAGAGGGACTGCAGGTGAGTCGCTGCCCTCGCCCGCTGTGCCATGCACTGCTGGGAGCTCCTGCCACCCCGCAGAGCCCGCGCCTGCATGTGCACCCTGCACCCCTGCCCTCTGCACCCCTGCAACCTGCACACCCTGCACCCTTGCACGCTGTGCACCCCTGCAACCTGCACACTGCGCCCCCTGCACCTTTGCACCCTTGCACACTGTGCACCCCTGCACTCTGCAACCTGCACCTTCCACTGTGCACCCTTGCACTCTTGCACACTGTGCATCCCTGCACCTTTGCACCCTTGCACACTGTGCACCCCTGCACCTTTGCACCCTTGCACACTGCACTCTGCAACCTGCACCTTCCACTGGGCACCCTGCACTCACACACTGGGCACCCGTGCACTGTGTACCTTTGCAATGTGCACCCCTGAATTCTGCACCCTTGCACCTTGTATCCTGCAAAGCTGCACTCTGTATCCAGTACCCCACACTCTTGCACCCCAAACCCTTCACTCCACACTGCACTGTGCACCCTGCTTCCCGCATCCCAGTATTCCTGTTCCTGTCCTCTTGCACGCCCCCATCCTGCCCTGCTGGGCTATGCACTCTGCTCTCTTGTATCTCTCAGTCCGTATTCACACATCTTGCACCCTGCACACCTGCATCCTGCACCTTGCACCCCATCCGGACAGGACTCCATGCACAGCACCCCTGCAGCCCACACCCCTGCACCTCGCATCACACACCCTGCATCCTTCACCGTGTCCTGCAGCCTGCACCTCACTGCAGTGCAGGGCACGTGCCCCCCACCATGCACCCATACTGCAGGACCAGCTGCCCCCTTGCAGCTATGGTGCCATCCTGGGTGCTCCCCATGCACCCGCGGTGCACCCATGCGCCCGTGCCCCCCGCGCAGCCGGTGCCCTCGTCCGCAGGGCGCACCATGTCCTGGAGGAGGTGCTGGGGGCTCTGCCTGCTGGGCGGCGTGCTGCTCGTGCCCCCGCTGCGAGGTGAGTGTCCCCCGCGCCGCGGGCGCCGCGCCGGCCCTGCTGCGGCCTCACGGTGCCCGCTGCCCGCAGGGGACGAGCGGGACGGCTGCGCCCAGGGCTGGCTGCCCTTCGACGGCCGCTGCTACGGCTTCTTCCCCCAGGAGATGAGCTGGAGGAAGGCCGAGGTGAGGGCCCGCGTGCGCATCCGTGTGCGCACGTGTCCGTGTGTGTCCTGGGGTGCACTTCTGCAACACACATCCACGTGCACACATGTCCATGGGTGTCCGTGCATGTGCACACATGTGCATGTGTGTCACTTCTGCAACACACATCCACACGTGTCCAGGGGGGCGCATGCATGTCCATGCGTGTCACAGGCGACATGCATCCACATGCACATGTGTCCATGTGTGTCCAGGGATGTCCGTGCATGTGCGCACATGTGCATGTGTGTCACTTCTGCAACACACATCCACACGTGTCCATGTGTGTCCAGGGGGGCGCATGCATGTCCATGCGTGTCACAGGCGACATGCATCCACATGCACATGTGTCCATGTGTGTCCGTGCATGTGCGCACATGTGCATGTGTGTCACTTCTGCGATGCGCATCCACATGCACACGTGTCCATGGGTGCCCATGCACGTCCATGCATGTGCATGCGTGTCATGGGTGACACGTATCCACATGCACATGTGTCCGTGTGTGTCCAGGGATGTCCGTGCATGTGCACACACATGAATGCGTGTCACTTCTGCGACACACATCCACGTGGACACGTGTCCAGGTGTGCCAGGGGTGTGCGTGGATGTGTGTCACTTGGGTGACATGCACACGTGTCCATGGGTGCCCATGCATGTCCGTGCACACATGTGCATGTGTGTCGCTTGTGCGATGCGCATCTACATGCACACGTGTCCATGGATGCCCGTGCATGTCTATGCATGTGCATGTCTGCATGGGCACGCATGCACATGCGTGTCTGCATGTGTGTGCACACAAAACGGAGCGGCTGCAGCGCCGCGAGTGCCCGCGGGACCTGGGGACACCCGTCTCCCTGCAGAGCGGCAGCGGGACGGGTGCCTGTCCCGGGACGGAGCCCCCATGGAGGGGACGGTCCCCAAGCGGCGCCCAGCTGGGCAGGCAGCTCCGCGGCCCCCAGCGCATCCCCAGCCCCGTGTCCCCGCGGCGTCACCTGCCCTTCCGCCGCCGCAGGGCCACTGCCAGAAGCTGGGCGCCCACCTGGCCTCCATCCACAGCGAGGAGGAGCACCAGGCCATCGCCGGCCTGCTGGCCTCCTCCCAGCCCTACAGCCACAGCCACGAGGAGATGGAGACCAGCGACGAGGTCTGGATCGGCCTCCGCCGGCCCCTGCGGGTGAGTGGCCCCACGCGCTGCCCGGCGCCTTCCCGGGCTCCAGATCGGGACCGGCGCCGCCGCCGGGTGGCATCCCCATGGCCTCCCGCCCGCAGAGACAAGTCTGGGAATGGTCCGACGGCAGCAAGCTGGACTACGGCTCCCGCTACCGTGGCGTCTATTCGCGCCGCAGAGCCTGCGCGGCGCTGGAGGACGCCACCGGTGAGCAACGGGCACGCACGCGCATGCATGTGCATGCATGCACACGAACGTGCATGCACGAGTGCATTTGGCGGGAGGCTCAGGGCTCTCCTCCCGCCCAGACTTTGCCACGTGGGACATGGAGCTGTGCAGCCAGCGGAAGCCCTTCATCTGCGAGTACCACGCGTAGGGCTGGCGCCGCGGCCCGCCGGGGCCCTCCACCGCCACCCGCCAGCCCTGTCCCTGTCCCTGCGGGGCCACGCGGACGCTGCCCTGCAGTAAACGTGTCCCAGTGCTCGGCCTCCTCTGTGCGTCCTTGCGCGGGCACTGCCGGGGCCGGGGGTGCAGGGGGGCCTCGTCCCGCGCTGGTCCCCCCCAAGCCTGGGCCTGAATGGGGATCCCGCACACAGGGTGCGCAGGGTCTGCTCCACGCCGCTGCCGCCCAGCCCCGAGCAGGGACGTCCCTGTCCCTGCAGGAAGGGACACGCACGTGCCCGCGTGTTCGTGTGTGTAGGATGCACAGCGGTGCGCTCAGCAGGGCACGGAACCTGGAACACGGCTGGGTACAGAGGCGGTCGCAGAGCTGGGCACAGAGCTGGGCACAGAGACAGGCATGGAGCTGGTCAGAGCAGGACGCAGAGATGGAGACAGAGCAGGACATGGAGCAGGGCACAGAGATGGGCACAGAGACAGGCACAGAGCTGGTCAGAGCAGGACACCAAGCAGGGCACAGAGCAGGGCCCAGAACTGGCCACAAAGCAGGACACAGAGCAGGGCACAGGGATGGGCATGGAGCTGACGGACACAGGCATAGAGCTGGGTACAGAGCAGGACACAGAGCAGGACACGGAGCTGGTCACAGAACTGGCCACAAAGCAGGACACCGAGCAGGGCACAGGGATGGGCCCGGAGCTAGACATAGAGCTGGGTACAGAGCAGGACACTGAGCAGGGCACAGAACTGGCCACAAAGCAGGACACTGAGCAGGGCACAGAGCAGGACACAGAGCAGGACACCAAGCAGGGCACAGAGCAGGGCACAGAGATGGGCACAGATCAGGGACAGGATGGGCTGCTGCAGGTGCCCGCGGGTCCCCGGGGCTCCGTTTCACCCAGGTGCTCATTGCCTGGCACCAGCCAGATGCCAAAGACGCTGCTGGCGGTGCCATGTGTCCCTGCTGTGTCACACGTCTCTGGACACAGGGTCCCTCTGCAGAGCTGAGCCCGCGTGCAGGGGATGTGTCACCGGGCTGCATGGTCCTGTCTGCTGGGAAAGGAGCTCTCCTGGCACCCCAGGGGTGTCCTAAGGGATCCCCATGGCCCTAAGGGACCCTCATGACCCCAAGGGAACTCCATGGCCCCAGGGGACCCCCATGGCCCTAGGGGACCCTCATGACCCCAAGGGACCCCATGACCTCAAGGGTCTTTCATTTCCTCAGGGGATCCCCACAGCCCCTGTGATCCCCCATTCCCTCAGGGGACCCCACGATCCTCCCATGGCTCCAACTGAGCGTCATCACCCCAATGGATCCTATGGCTCCCATGGCACCCTCATTGCCCTTGGGGACTCCCCTGGCCCCAGGGGTCCCCCATGGCCTCAGGGGATCTCCATGGCCCCATCAGACTCCCATCGCCCCATCGGGATTCTCATGGTCCCATGGCACACATGGGACCTCCATGGTTCCAGCAGGAACCTCATAGTCCCAGCAGGATCTCACGGATCCCCATGACCCTATCAGGCCCTTATGGCACTCCATGACCCCCGCAGACCCCATAGCCCCCAGGAGACCCCACGGTCTCACCATACGCCCATGGGCCTCATGGCCCCCATTGGACCAACATCTCCTGGAGCGCCTCCAGGTCCCATAGGCAGGATCCTGCAGCAGGACAACCCTGTCCAGGCTCGTGACAGAGCCCAGGGCTCTTCCAAAGGCCTCCAGGATTCAGGGTTTTGGTGGCCCCACGGATACGTTCTTAGGCTGAGCTATATCATAACCGCTTCCCACTGCTTTTCCCCACACGGATCTGCCATCGCTCCCCTCTGCTTTTACTTTTGCTTATGCCCATGTGTCCTACAGGCACATGGGGCTCCCCATTTGGGCCATTTCCACTGCAAGAGTTAAATATATATATATTAAAAAGCAAAGTCTCTTGCATGCCTGGAGCAGAGTTGTCGGCCTGGAGCTCCAAAACTTTCCGTATTCCCACATATCAATCACAATACATCAACCCCAGCCCAATTCAGCAGGAAAAGAAACCTGAAGAGTGTTTCATCTTTCTAACTTGCCATTCCAGGGGAGGCACCTTGAGCTTTTCGGGGATTATTTTTGGGTGATTTCACCCTCAGATCACCGCCATCCTTCCCAGCCCCTTGCACTCATCCAGAAGCGGCTCCTGGAATCCAGTATCGGCACCACTGGCATCCCGCAAGCAGGGAGCTGTCCCGCGGAAGTGGATCCGTCAGGGCTGGAGCCTCCACGGGTTTTTCAGGGCTGATCCCCAGTGGACCGTGTGCTCCGACGGCCGCGTCCCGCACGGCACCGCGCAGACCCGGCGTTCCCAGGGCGGCTGCAGCTCCAGGGGCGGCACAAGGAGCCTTCCCGGGCCCAAGTCCAGCTGAAACCTCCTCCTTTGGTCCAGGGCCTCATTGCAAACGAGGGCAACGTCTCTGGGGCTGCGCAGGCTCCATCCTCACAGAGGAAATCCAGGGAAGCAGCCACATGGCAATGGCCTTCCTCCGCCTCGCTCCCCCGAAACGTTATCCTGCCCGGACCGAGCACTTTGCCCGGAGCGGGACGCCAGCCCGTGCCAGAGTCCAGGGCTCCCACCGGGTTCTCCGGGCACTGCGCGCGACGGGGGAAAGTTCAATGGGAAGGAATTCCCGGAAGGGCTGGGAAGGTGCCCGGGATCGCTGGTTTAGCAGGGCAGTGCGGGAGGTCACCGAGGTCCCCGCATCGCTGTGAGGGACAAGGGACACTAAACAAACGCCCATGAGGACAGCGCGGCTCCGCCACCGGAGCAGCAAGGTCACCGTGACCGCCCGGGTGACCCGCTCCCATCGCAGTGCTGGGATGGGAGACCATGAAACCAGAAACAGCCTGGTGCAACCTTTGGAATTGCCGCTGCAATCCTGCGGATGGGAACATCCAGATGTGTATCCCTGCAAACAGCTGGGAGCATCCAGCTCTGCATCCCTGTGCAACAGGGTGTGTGGATTCCGGGAACGCACGCTCGATCTCGGCTGTGGTGTCACAGGGTTTATTTCTATTGCACAGGAAACCAAGGACTTCCAGGGGTCGGTTAGCAAAAAATGAGGAATTGAGTGAACCAAGGAACGCAGCGCCCTGCTGTGCAGCCCAACGCGGGGCAGAGCGCGAGCGGTGGCAGGAGGCGGCCGCCCGGTCCCCACGCAGCGTCCCCAGCGCCGAGGTGGCTCCTTCTCTCCCATCACCACCACCTGCACTATTACAGGCTGGGATAAACAGGCCTGTGCGGCACTCGTTGCATTTGGGTTTTTGTTTTTTTTCCATTTGGAAAGAGGAAGCTCGCTTGGGCAGAGTGGCTTCCCCATTTCAAATGTCAAGTTCCCTAATCTATTATTTTTCATCCTTTCACTCCAGACATGATGACTTTGCACATTGCTAAGTTGGTTATGTCCCAAAACAGCGGGTACGAGACAAGGACCCGCGACACTCCATCGATCAATCACACCCGTCTGGTACACCCGGCACAGCTGGGAATATCCGGTTCTGCATCCCTGCACATAGCTGGGAATGTCCAGCTCTGCATCCTCGGACACATCTGGGAATGTCCAGCTCTGCATCCCTGCATAAAGCTGGGAATGTCCAACTCTGTGTCCCTGCACAGCTGGGAACATCCAGTTTTGCATCCCTGCACAGGTGGGAACATCTGGCTCTGCATCCCTGCGCACATCTGGGAACGTCCAGCTCTGTGTCCCTGCACATCTGGGAATGTCCAGCTCTGCATCCCTGCACAGATGGGAACATCTGGCTCTGCATCCCTGCGCACAGCTGGGAATGTCCAGCTCTGCATCCCTGCGCACAATGTCCAGCTCTGTATCCCTGTGCATGGCCAGGACCCCAGGGTGCTGCTGTGGCTGGAGCGGCCCCAGGCCGCGGAGCTCCCGGTCCCGGCACGGGGAGGCCCTGGAGGCCCCGTTGGGAGGTCGGGCCGGGGCTCCCATCCCCAGCGGGGCAGCAGGTCCCTGCCCGGTCCCTGCCCAGTCCCTGCCCGGCCGGGCTGCCCGGTTTGTTGTCCCGGTGTCATAGAAACCGCTGGAGGGAAGGAGGAGGCTGCGGCCGGATCCTTCCGGCCCCGGCGGAGCTGGTAAGAGCCATTCCCAGCCCAGCCGGCACCGGCACCGGCTCCTGGGTGCGGGGGCTCCATCCCCAGGGCTCCGGGGCCAGAACCCACCGGGTTCCGGAGGCTGCAGCCCTGGGATCCATCCGGGGGTCTGGTCCAAGGGGCGCTGGGGCTGCAAACCCGGGTGCTGGGGGCTGCGTTCCTGGGATGTAAGAGGCTTCACCCGTGGGATCCCAATCACTTTGTCCCCAGGATGCTGGGTGCTGCCCCGGGGAGGATGAGGACCCCATTCCTGGGTGATTGCCAGATGAATCCCCGGGATGCTGAGGGCCGCATCCCAGGAGATGCTGAGGGCTGCATTCCTGGGATGCGAGAGGTGTCACCCATGGGATCCAGGGCCTTTGTCCCCAGGTGCTGAGGGCTGCATCCCTGGGATGTGAGGGGTGTCACCCATGGGATCCAGGCCCTTTGTCCCCAGGTGCTGAGGGCTGCATCCCTGGGATGTGAGAGGTTTCTCCCATGGGATCCAGGACCTTTGTCCCCAAGGTGTTGGGGGCTGCATTCCTGGGATGCGGGAGGTTTCTCCCGTGGGATCCAGGCGCTTTGTCCCCAGGATGCCAAGGGCTGCATCCCTGGGATGTGAGGGGTGTCACCCATGGGATCCAGGCCCTTTGTCCTCAGGGTTTTGGGGGCTGCATCCCTGCGGTGCCGGGGCTGCACCCCGGGGAGCAGCCACTCACCCCGGTTGGTGCTGGGGGGCATCCTCGGGGGCAGCTCCTTCCCCCCGGCCGCAGGGACCCGCTGCCGCGGCGCGGGGCGGCCGGCACCGCACGCCCGCGTGGCCCATTGTGACAGCGGCCGATCGCGCGGAGCCGAGCGGGCCGAGCGGGCCGAGCAAAGCCGCCCCCGTCCCGCTGCTCCCGCTGCTCCCGCTGCTCCCGCCGAGGCTCCCGGTGCCGCCGCCGGGCGCTCCCGAGGCTCCCGGTGCCGCCGCTCCGCTCCGTTCCGCCCCGTTCCGCGCTCGCCATGTCGGCCGACGTGCCCGACGTCTGGGTGGGCTCCTGGCGGCCCCACCGGCCCCGCGGGCCCATCGCGGCCCTCTACAGCAGCCCCGGGCCCAAGTACCGGCTCCCGACCAACGTGGGTGAGCGGGGCCGAGCGGGGCCGGAGGAGGACGGAGCAGAGGGGGCGGGATGGGCGTTGGGACTGCGGGAGCGCTGGGATGGAGCTGCTGAGGAGGCGGGAGGAAGCGGTGGGAATGGTGGGATGGGGCCGTTGGAGCAGCGGGATGCAGCAGTGGAGGTGGCAGGTTGGAGTCATCAGGGAAAAGGGATGGAGCCAAAGAGCAGCGGGATGGAATGGGATGGAACCATGGGGCAAGGGGATGGAACCATGGGCAGCAGGATGGAGCCACGGGACAGCGGGATGGGGCTGTGGGGCAGTGGGATGGAGCCATCAGGATGGTGGGGTGGCACCAAAGGGGCAGCAGGATGGAGCTCTGGGGTAGTGGGATGGGGCTGTGGGGCAGCAGGATGGGGCTGTGGGGCAGCAGGATGGAGCCATGGGGCAGCGGGATGGAGCTGTGGGGCAGCAGGATGGAGCTGTGGGGCAGCGGGATGGGGCTGTGGGGCAGCGGGATGGGGCTGTGGGGCAGGGGGATGGGGCTGTGGGGCAGCAGGATGGAGCTGTGGGGCAGCGGGACGGGGCTGTGGGGCAGCAGGATGGAGCCATGGGGCAGTGGGATGGAGCTGTGGGGCAGCAGGATGGAGCTGTGGGGCAGCAGGATGGAGCCATGAGGCAGTGGGATGGAGCTGTGGGGCAGCGGGACGGGGCTGTGGGGCACCAGGATGGAGCCATGAGGCAGTGGGATGGAGCTGTGGGGCAGGGGGATGGGGCTGTGGGGCAGCAGGATGGGGCTGTGGGGCAGCAGGATGGAGCTGTGGGGCAGCGTGATGGAGCTGTGGGGCAGTGGGATGGGGACATGGGGCAGCGGGACGGGGCTGTGGGGCAGCAGGATGGAGCCATGGGGCAGTGGGATGGAGCTGTGGGGCAGCAGGATGGAGCAGTGGGGCAGCGGGATGGGGCTGTGGGGCAGCAGGATGGAGCAGTGGGGCAGCGCCGTGGAGCACAGGCCGGTGCCGTGGGGCAGCGCCGGGGCCCAGGGCCGCCAGCCCCATCCTCCCCGTCCCGCAGGTTACCAGCTGCACGACCCGTCGCGGCACCGCGCGCCCGCCTACAGCTTCGGCATCCGCTGCCCGCAGCTGGGGGACGACTGCTCCCCGGGGCCCGCGTACATGGTGCCCGCGCGCAGCACGGCGCGCGGCGCCGGGCACAGCCCCGCGTACTCCATCTACGGCCGCCCCCGGGACATCGCGCCCTTCCGCACGCCAGGGCCAGGTCAGCCGGGATGGGGCTGCAGCGCCACACGCACACCTGCAGCCGGGTGCAGTGCTGCACCGCGCTGCGCCGGGATGTACCGCGCTGCACCGTGTGACACTGGGATGCACTGCGCTGCACCACGTGGCACCATGCTGCAAAACGATGCAGTGCACTGCACCATGCAGCATCATGCTGTACTGGGATGCACCACACTGCACCATGTGGCACCGGGATGTACCACACTGCACTGCACCACGCGGCACCGTGCTGCACCGGGATGCACCGCACTGCACCACGCGGTACCATGCTGCAAAGGGATGCAGTGCACTGCACCATGCGGCATCGTGCTGCAAAGCGATGCAGTGCGCTGCACCGGGATGCACCACACTGCACCATGCGGCACCAGGATGCACCACACTGCACTGCACCACGCGGCACCGCGCTGCACCGGGATGCACTGCCCCATGTGACACCGTACTGCACCATGCTGCACTGCACTGCACTATGTGGTACTGCACAGCACTGGGATGCACCGCACTGCACCACGCGTCACCATGCTGCAAAGGAATGCAGTGCACTGCACCATGCGGCATCGTGCTGCACTGGGATGCACTACACTGCACCATGTGGCACTGCACTGCACCGCACTGCACTGCACCACGCGGCACCGCAGTGCACCGGGATGCACCGCACTGCACCACGCGGCACCGCGCTGCACTGCCCCATGCAGCACCATGCTGCACCGTGCTGCAAAGGGATGCACCGTGTTGCACGAGCCCATGCAGCGCTGGGCAGGTTGCACAGGGCAGGAAGGGGCCGGGTCCCCGTCCCCGTGCCCTGGTGCCACCACCCGCCCTCACCGCAGGTCGCTACTGCCCGGAGAAGGCCGGGAAATGGGCCTACCCCTCGGCGCCCGTCTACTCGCTGGCGTCGCGCACCAAGCACTTTGCCAACGACCAGACCCCAGGTAGGGAGCAGCGCCGGGGCTCCCGTGGGCGCCCGGTGCACGGGGGACCCCGGGGGGGCCGTACGCGCCGCCCCGCTGAGCCCCCGTCCGCCAGGCCCCGCCGCCTACGGGCTGCCCCCCATGCTGGGCCCGCGCGTGGTGGGGAAGAGCTCGGCGCCCAACTTCTCCATGCTGGGCCGCAGCGCCGTGGGCAGCTTCTACGCCGACCTGTGCAAGGTGAGCGGGGGGCGCGCGGGGCGCGGGGGGCGCCCCGGGGGCCGCTCTGACCGCCCCGCGCCCGCAGACGCCGGGACCCTGCAACTACCGCGTGGTGGACGCCAACGTGTACAAGCGGCGCGCGCCGCAGTACAGCATGCTGGCGCGCAACCTGCTGCCCGGCGACAACACGCGCAAGCCGGGCCCCGGCGCGTACAGCCCCGAGAAGGTGAGCGGGGACGGGGGGCGCAGCGCGGCGCGGGGCAGCGTGGTGTGCCGTGGTGTGGTATGGAGCAGCACGCGGTACCACGGTGCAGCACGCTGCAGTGCGGTGTGCCATGGTGTGGCACGGTGTGCCATGGTGCAGTACATTGCAGTGTAATGTGCCATGGTGTGCACAGTGTGCCATGGTGCAGCACGCTGCAGTGCGGTGTGCCATGGTGTGTACAGTGTGCCATGGTGCAGCATGCAGTGCAGTGTGCCATGGTGTGGTGCAGTGCGCCATGGTGCAGCATGCAGTGCCATGGTGCAGTACATGGCAGTGCAGTATGCCATGGTGTGGCACTGTGCATGATAGCGCAGCACGCTGCAGTGCAGTGTGCCATGGTGTGGCACAGTGCGCCATGGTGCAGCATGCAGTGCCATGGTGCAGCACATGGTGCCATGGTGCAGCACGCTGCAGTGCAGTGTGCCATGGTCTGGCGCAGTGTGCCGTGGTGCAGTGTGGTGTGCCATGTTGCAGCGTGGTGTGTCATGGTGCAGCACGGTGTGCCATGGTGCAGTGCAGTGCAATACAGTATGTCATGGTGCAGCACGGTGTGCCATGGTGCAGTGTGCCATGGTGCAGTGTGCCGTGGTGCAGTGTGGTGTGCTATGGTGCAGTGTGGTGTGCCATGGCACAGCACAGCGTGCCATGGTGCAGCATAGTGTGCCATGGTGCAGTGTGTTGTGGTGCAGTGTGCCATGGTGCAGTGTGGTGTGCTGTGGTGCAGTGTGCCATGGTGCAGCATGCCGTAGTGCAGTGTGCCGTGGTGCAGTGTGCCGTGGTGCAGCGCAGTGTGCTGTGGTGCAGTGTGCCATGGTGCAGTGTGGTGTGCCATGGCGCAGCACGGCGTGCCGTGGCGCAGCACGGTGCGCCATGGTGCAGTGTGCCATGGTGCAGCGCAGTGTGCCATGGTGCAGTGTGCCGTGGTGCAGTGTGCCGTGGTGCAGTGTGCCATGGTGCAGCGCAGTGTGCCGTGGTGCAGTGTGCCATGGCGCAGCACGGTGTGCCATGGTGCAGTGTGCCATGGTGCAGCGCAGTGTGCCATGGTGCAGCGTGCCGTGGTGCAGCGCAGTGCAGCACCCGTCCAGGTTAACACACGTCCCCTCGCCCGCAGCGTGGCCAGCCCCGCGGCATCACCTTCGGCATCCGCCACTCGGACTACCTGGCGCCCCTGGTCCTGGACACCCCCGAGTAGGCGCCGGGGCGGCGCAGGGAACACGCACGTCCTGCACGGAGCCGGTGTCCGAGTGCTGCATGGGGCTGCGTGGGGCTGCGTGGGGCTGCGCGGGATGTGAGATGTGAGACACAGGATGCAGGCGGCAGGACAGGGGCTGCAGGACACAAGATGCAGGTGGTGGGATGCGGGATGCCAGATGCGGGACACAGATGCAGGCTGCGGGACATGGGATGCAGGATGTGGGTTGCAGGACATGGGATGCAGTATGTGGGACACAGAACACAGGATGCGGGACACAGAATGCAGGATGCAGGACACAGGATGCAGGTGGTGGGATGTGGGCTGTGGGACACAAGATGTGGGCCTTTGGACATGGGATGCAGTTGTGGGACATGAGATGCAGGATGCAGGACATGAGATGCAGGATGTGGGTTGCAGGACATGGGATGCGGGCTGTGGGACATGAGATGCAGGTTGTGGGACATGGGATGCAGGTGGTGGGATGCAGGACATGGGATGCAGTATGCAGGACACAGAATGCAAGACGTGGGGCACAGGATGCAGGTGGTGGGATGTGGGCTGCGGGACACTAGATGAGGGCTGCGGGACATGGGATTCAGGTTGTGGGACATGGGAGGCAGAATGTGGGACATGGGAGGCAGGATGGGCTACAGGACATGGGATGCAGGATGTGGGTTGCAGGACATGGGATGCCGGATGCGGGACATGGGATGCAGACTGTGGGATGCGGGACACAGATGCAGGTTGTGGGTTGCAGGACATGAGATGTGGGCCGCGGGACACGGGATGCAGGATGCGGGATATGGGATGCCGGGTGCGGGACAAAGATGCAGGTGTCGGGACGCGGTACCGACCCGCGCGTCGCCCGGTTCGGCCCGGTTCGGCCCGGCCCCGCGGTGCCGGTGCCGGCGGCAGCCCCGGGCCCGGCCGCCCTCCCGGGGGCGGTGCCGGGCGGAGCCGCCGCCCGCGGGCAGAGTCCAGCGGCGGGGCCGGGCCGGGCCGGGCGCTGCGGGCGCGGGGGAGCGGCCGGACCAAACCGAACCGAACCGAACCAGGCCAAACCGAACCGGGCCGAACCGGGCCGGGCGCTGCGGGCGCCGCCAATGGCGGCCGAGGGCTCCGTCCCCGCGCTCATCCGGAGGAAGCGGGACGGGGAGCGGCTGCGCGACCACGAGATCGAGAGCTTCGTGCGGGGCATCGCCGACGGCAGCGTCCAGGAGGGGCAGATCGGTGCGGGGCACCGGGGACACCGGCGGGACGCGGGGACACGGGGACACGGGGACCATGGGGCACCGGGAACCATGGGGCACCGCGGGCACCGCGAGCACTGGGGACATGGGGACCACGGGGCACCGGGGACATGGGGACCACAGGGCACCAGGGACACAGCAGGGACACAGTGGGACATTCAGCACTGGGGACACAGCGGGGCATGGGGCACCGCAGGGCACTGGGGACATGATGGGGCATGGGGCACTGCGGGGCACTGGGGACACAGAGGGGACACAGCGGGACATGGGGCACTGGGGACACAGCGGGGCACTGCAGGGCACCAGGGACACAGAAGACACGGGGCACCATGAGGACAGAGCTGGGCACAGCGGGGACATGGCAGGACAGGGGTGAGGGATGGACAGGGGGACATGAAAGGGGACACGGGGGGCGTGCAGGGTGCACGGGAGGAAGACCTGGCTGGGCTGCAGGGACACAGCGGGGACATGGCAGGGGACGTGGGGCAGGATGTGGCGAGGGACAGGATGGGGCGGGGGACGTGGCAGGGGCCATGGGGCAGGGGCAGGGGACGTGGGGCAGGACATGGGGGCAGGGGACATGGGGCAGGACGTGGCAAGGGACAGGATGGGGCAGGGGACGTGGCAGGGGACGTGGGGCAGGACATGACAAGGGACATGCTGGGGCGGGGGACACGGCAGGGGCCATGGGGCAGGGGAGAAGCAGCCAAGGTGCAGCCTGGTGGGACAGGGACAGGGGGGACGTGGCCAGAGGAAGTGACCTGGGGACACAGTTGGGGACAGGGCTGGGGAGGGGGGGACCCCCAGGGCGGGGGTGTCAAAGAGGGGCTGCGGGGGGCAGTGGGGACCCCGTGGGGCACAAGAGGACCCATGGGTGGGGGGTGATGGGCAAAGGGGCGCAGTGGCCATGAGGACCCATGGGAGCAACGGGAGCCAGGGGGCGCAGCGGGGACCTGGGGGGCCCGGGTATGATGGGGACCCTGCCATGGGGCACAGGAGCAATGGGCACCCATGGAGCGTGGGCGGGATCAGGGTGTCATCCTGCCCATAGGGCAGGAGGGCCATGGGGCCCTGTGGGGCACGGGGCCAGTGGGGCCCGGCCATGGGACATGGGGACAGGGGGGCCCTGCTGTGGGGCATTGGGTAGTGGGGCCCCACCATGGGACGTGGGGCGGTGCGGCCCTGCCGTGGGGCGCAGGGGCGGCGGGGCACCACCATGGGTCACAGGGGCATTGGGGTCCTGCTGTGGGGCACGGGCCCCACCATGGGGCGCAGGGGCAATGGGGCGCTGCTGCAATGGGGTGTGGGGTGTCGCTGCAATGGGGCGCGGGGCGGTGCGGCCCTGCCGTGGGGCACGGGGGTGGCAGGGTCCTTCCATGGGGCGCGGGGCGGTGCAGCCCTGCCATAGGGCGCGGGGGCAATGGGGCGCCGCTGCAATGGGGTGTGGGGTGTCACTGCAATGGGGCGCGGGGCGGTGCGGCCCTGCCGTGGGGCGCGGAGGCAGCCGCCCGCCCCGCGCCGCCCGCAGGCGCCATGCTCATGGCCATCCGGCTGCGGGGCCTGGACGCGGCGGAGACGCTGGCGCTGACGCGGGCCATGGCGGCGTCGGGGCGCGCGCTGGCCTGGCCGCCGCGCTGGCGCGGCCGCCTCGTGGACAAGCACTCGACGGGCGGCGTGGGCGACAAGGTCAGCCTGGCGCTGGCGCCCGCGCTGGCCGCCTGCGGCTGCAAGGTGAGCGGCCCCCGCGGCCTGGTGGTCCTGGAGGGTCCTGGTGGTCCCAGGAGGGTCCTGGTGGTCCCATTGGGTCTTGGTGGTCCCAGCAGGTCCCAGAGGGCCCCCCCATCCCTGCGCTCCAGGTGGCTCCTGGTGGCCCCACCAGCTGCAGGTCCCAGGAGGTCCAGGGGGTCCCAGCGGGTCCTGGTGGTCCTGGCAGGTCCTGGTGGTCCTGGTGGCCCCAGCAGCTGCAGGTCCCAGGAGGTCTTGGTGGCCCCTGTGGATCCTGGCGGTCCTGCCAGATCCTGGTGGTCCTGGCAGGTCCTGGTGGTCTGAGGAGGTCCCAGGGGTCCAGGCAGGTCCTGGCAGTTCCATTGGGTCTGGGTGGTCCCAGCGGGTCCCAGAGGGCCCCTCCATCCCTGTGGTCCTGGTGGGTCCTGGTGGTCCCAGGAGGTCCTGGTGGTCCTTGTGGGTCCTGGTAGTCCCACTGGGTCCTGGTGGTCCCGTCGGGTCCTGGCGCTGCTGGCGGTCCTGGTAGTCCCGCTGGGTCCTGGTGGTCCTGGTGGTCCCACTGGGTCCTGGCAGTCCCACCGGGTCCTGCCGGTGCCGGTGCCGGTGCCGGCGGGTCCCAGCGTCCGGGTGGCCCCGCAGGTGCCCATGATCAGCGGGCGGGGGCTGGGCCACACGGGTGGCACCTTGGACAAGCTGGAGGCCATCCCGGGATTCCGCGTCACCCAGAGCCCCGAGGAGGTGGGGGCGCCCGGGGACGGGGACACGGACGGGGACGGGGACAGGGACGGGCACAGGGACACGGATGGGGACAGGGACAGGGATGGGGATGGGGACAGGGACGGGGATGGGGACGAGGATGGTCATGAGGACAGGCATGGGGACAGGGATGAGGGTAGACATGGTGACAGGGATGGGGATGGGCACAAGGATGGGCATGGGGACAGGGACGGGCATGGGGACAGGGATGAGGATAGGGACAGGGACAGGCACGGGGACAGGGACAGGGACAGGGACGGGGACAGAGATGGGGACAGGGATGGGCACATGGACAGGGATGGGCATGTGGACATGGACGGGCCAGGGACAGGCACGGGACAAGGATGGGCACGGGGACAGAGATGGAGACAGGGACACTGATGGGGACAGGGACAGGCATGGGGACAGGGACAGGCTTGGGGACGGGGACAGGGATGGGGATGGGAATGGGGATGGTCATGAGGACAGGCATGGGGACAGGGACAGGGTCAGGGACAGGGACAGGGATGGGGATGGGAATGGGAATGGGAATGGGGATGGGGATGGCCATGGGGACAGGGACGAGGATGGGTACGGGGACAGGGATGGGGATTGGGATGGGAACAGGGATAGTCATGAGGACAATGAGGACAGGCATGGGGGTGGGGATGGGGACGGGCACGGGGACAGGGATGGGGACAGGGATGGGGACAGGGACAGGGATGGCGACGGGGCCTGTCCCCGGCGCTGAGCCTGTCCCGCGGCAGATGCAGCTCATCCTGGAGCGCGTCGGCTGCTGCATCGTGGGGCAGAGCGAGGAGCTGGCGCCCGTCGACCGCGTCCTCTACGCGCTGCGCGACGTCACCGCCACCGTGGACAGCCCGGCGCTCATCACGGGTGCGCGGCGGCGCGGGGACCGCACGGGGACAGGAAAGGGATGGGACCGTGTTGGGATGGGGATGGGGACGTGACAGGGACAGGATGGGAATGGGATGGGGACAGGACAGGGTCAGGGATAGGATGGGACAGGGATGCGGACGGGGATGGGGACAGGATGGGGACAGAGAGAGGAGAGGGGTGGGATGGGGATAGGGATGGGGATGGAAGAGGACAGGGATGGGGCAGTATGGGGACAGGACGAAGGGGATAGGACAGGACAGGGCCAGGGATGGGGACAGGATGGGGACAGAGACAGGAGAAGCATGGAATGGGGATGGGACAGGACAGGGATGGGATGGGGATGGGGCAGGATGGGGACAGGATGAAGGGGACAGGGATGGGGATGGCATGGGGATGGGGACAGGGACAGGATGGGAATGGGACAGGGACGGGGATAGGACAGGACCAAGATGGGGATGGGGATGGGGATGGGGACAGAGACAGGAGAGGGACGGGATGGGGATAGGGATGGGGATGGGAGAGGACAGGGATGGGACGGGATGGGGATGGGGCAGGATGGGGACAGGATGAAGGGGACAGGACAGGACAGGACAGGGCCGGGATGGGGACGGGGACAGGGACAGGGACAGGGAAGGCCGGGGCCGGGATGGGGATGGGGACAGGGACGGGGACAGGGACGGGGCCAGGAAGGCCGGGCCGGCGCCGCGCTGAGCCCGCCGCAGCCTCCATCCTCAGCAAGAAGGCGGCCGAGCGGCTCTCGGCGCTGGTGCTGGACGTGAAGTTCGGGAGCGCCGCGGTGCTGCCCACGCGGGAGAGCGCGCGGGAGCTGGCGCAGAGCCTGGTGAGCGGCGGGGAACCGCGCCGGGCCGGGCCGGGCTGGGCCGTGCCGTGCCGTGCCAGGCTAGGCTGCACTGTGCTGTGCCAGGCTGGGCCGTGCTGCGCTGTGCCATTCTACGCCTTGCTGTGCCGTGCTGTGCCGTGCCATGCTGTGCCATGCCATGCTGTGCCATGCCAGGCTGTGCTGTGCCGTGCTGTGCCATGATGTGCCAGGCTGTGCTGCACCATGCCATGCTGTGCTGTGCCAGGCTGCACTGCACCGTGCCAGGCTGTGCTGAGCCATGCCATGCTGTGCTGTGCCAGGCTGTGCCAGGCTGTGATGTGCCGTGCCATGCTGTGCTGTGCCAGGCTGCACTGCACTGTGCCGGGCTGTGCTGAGCCATGCCGTACTGTGCTGTGCCAGGCTGTGCTAGGCTGGGCCATGCTGCGCCATGCCATTCTATGCTGTGCTGTGCCAGGCTGTGCCAGGCTGTGATGTGCCGTGCCATGCTGTGCTGTGCCAGGCTGTGCTGTGCCAGGCTGTGCTAGGCTGTGCCATGTCAGGCTGTGCTGTGCTGTGCCAGGCTGTGCTGTGCTGTGCTATGCCAGGCTGGGCCATGCTGCGTTGTGCCATTCTATGCCATGCTGTGCCAGGCTGTGGTGCATCATGCCGTGCTGTGCTGCACCAGGCTGTGCCAGGCTGTGACAGGCTGGGCCATGCTGAGCTGTGCCAGACTGCCGTGCTGTGCCATGCTGTACTGTGCTGTGCCGTGCCAGCCTGGGCTGTGCTGTGCCCTACTGCGCTGCGCCGTGCCGTGCCGTGCTGTGCTTTACCATGCTATGCTGTGCCATGCTGTGCCTTGCCATGCTGGACTGCGCCATGCTGCACCACACTGCATGCCGTGCCATGCCATGCCGTGCCATGCCATGCCGTGCCGTGCCATGCAGTGCTTTGCCATGCTGGACTGCGCCATGCTGTACCACACTGTACCGTGCCGTGCCATGCCGTGCCGTGCTGTGCCATGCCGTGCCGTGCCATGCAGTGCTTTGCCATGCTGGACTGCGCCATGCTGCACCACACTGTACCGTGCCGTGCCATGCCGTGCTGCGCCGTGCCGTGCCGCAGGTGTCGGTGGGCGAGCAGCTGGGCATGCGCACGGCGGCCGTGCTCAGCCGCATGGACTCGCCGCTGGGCCGCTGCGTGGGCAACTCGCTGGAGGTGCTGGAGGCCCTCGAGTGCCTGGAGGGCCGCGGCCCCCCCGACCTGCACGAGCTCGTCACCACCCTGGGTCAGTGCGGGGGACACTGTCCCCTGTCCCCACGCTCACACAGCCCCGGGTCCCCGCCCTGGCCTCACCCCCGGTGCCCCAAACACGGCCACGATGCCCCCGATGTGGCCGTGGGCCCCAGCCCCTCACCCCACACACAGCTATGGGTCCCGTCCTGCCCCTGACACCCCATATGTGGCCATGGGTCCCTGTCCCCCCACCCCAGCACCCGGCGCCCCGTCCCACTCCACGTCCTGCCCCGTCCCGTCCTGTCCCGCTCCCCATCCTGCTCCGCTCCGCATCCCATCCTGTCACCCTGTGCGCCCCGTCCCGCTCCGAGCCCTGGCACATCCCGCCCCACCGCGCTGCGCGCCCCGTCCGACCTCGTCCCCTCCCATTCCGTCCCGTCCCGCTCCGCTCCGCGCCCCCTCCGGTCCCACCCTGTCCCGCTCCGTGCCCCGTCCCGTCCGGTCCCGCCCCGTCCCGTCCCGCTCCGTGTCCCGTCCCGTCCGGTCCCATCCTGTCCTGTCCCGTCCCGCTCCGCGCCCCATCCCGTCCCGTCCGATCCCGTCCCTCTCCCTGCTCCGTCCCATCCCGCTGCGCGCCCCGTTCCGCTCCGCGCCTCGTCCCGTCCCGTCGCGTCGCGCCCCGTCCCGTCCCATTCTGTCCCGCCCCGTCCCTTCCCGCCCCGCGGCCGGTCCCGGTCCCGCGCGCTCCCGCGGCTCGGCGCGCGCTCGCGGTGCCATGCCGGCCGCGCAGGGGGGCTGCTGCTGTGGCAGGCGGGCGCGGCGGCGTCGCGGGAGGGCGGCGCGGGGCGCGTGGCGCGCGCGCTGCGGGACGGCTCCGCGCTGCGCGCCTTCGAGGCCATGCTGGGCGCGCAGGGGGTGCCCCCCGGCACCGCGCGCCGCCTCTGCGCCGGCCCCGCCGACCTGCGCGCGCGCGTGCTGGGCTGCGCGGCCACGCGCGAGGAGCTGCCCGCGCCGCGCCACGGTGAGTGCCGCGTGGGCCTGCCCGGGAGCCCGGGACCCCTACACCCTGCCCGGGACCCCTGCCCTGCACCCCGACCTGCCCGGGACCCCGGACCCCCATCCCGACCTGCCCGGGAGCCCGACACCCCTACACCCTGCCCGGGACCCCGGGACCCCTGCCCTGCACCCCGACCAGCCCGGGACCCCTGCCCTGCACCCGACCTGCCCGGGAGCCCGGACACCCCCTACACCCTGCCCGGGACCCTGGACCCACCCTACACCCTGCCCGGGACCCCGGGACCCCGGCCCTGCACCCCGACCTGCCCGGGACCCCTGCCCTGCACCCGACCTGCCCGGGAGCCCGGACACCCCCTACACCCTGCCCGGGACCCTGGACCCACCCTACACCCTGCCCGGGACCCCGGGACCCCTGCCCTGCACCCCGACCTGCCCGGGAGCCCGGGACCCCTACACCCTGCCCGGGACCCCGGGACCCCATCCCGACCTGCCCGGGACCCCCAGATATCCCCTACACCCTGCCCGGGACCCCAGACCCCTGCCCTGCACCCCGACCTGCCCGGGACCCCAGACACCTCCTACACCCTGCCCGGGACCCCCGGACCCCTGCCCTGCACCCCAACCTGCCCGGGACCCCTGGACACCCATCCCGGCCTGCCCGGGACCCCCAGATATCCCCTACACCCTGCCCGGGACCCCCGGACCCCTGCCCTGCACCCCGACCTGCCTGGGACCCCAGACACCCCTAGACCCTGCCCGGGACCCCCGGGTCCCCGCCCTGCACCCTGCTGGGGACCCCCAAACTCCCCTCCTGCCCCCAGAGCTGCCCGGGGACCCCCCGTCACCCCATCCCGCACCCCCCTTCCCGGCAGCCCCCGAGCCCCCGTCCTGCACCCGGACCCTGCCCGGGACCCCCGCCCCCGGGTCCCCCCACGTGTGCCAGGACCCCATCCCCGTCCCTGTCCCCATCCCCGTCCCTGTCCCCATCCCCGGCCGTGTCCCCCCGCCGCGGTGTGTCCCCACGCCGTGTGTCCCCACGCAGTGTCCCCCACCACGGTGTCCCCTGGCTTGGCCATGTCCCACCGCCGTGTCCCCCTGCTCGGCCGTGTCCCCCCTCCATTGTGTGTCCCCACGCCGTGTCCCCCACCGCCGTGTCCCCCCGCTTGGCCATGTCACCTGCTGCCATGTCCCCCTCCGCCATGTCCCCCCCCCCCAGCCGTGTCCCCCGCCGTTGTGTGTCCCCACTGTCATGTGTCCCCACGCCACGTCCCCTGCTGCCATGTCCGTCCGTCCCCACCGTGTCCCCCCCGCTCGACCGTGTCCCCCGCCGCTGTGTGTCCTCACCACCGTGTCCCCCCGCACCGTGTCCCCACCACCGTGTCCCCCCGCTTGGCTGTGTCCCCTGCTGCCATGTCCGTCCGTCCCCACCGTGTCCCCCAGCTCAGCCGTGTCCCCGTGCCATGTCCCCCACTGCCGTGTCCCCCCCGCTTGGCCATGTCCCCTGCCGCCATGTCCCTCACCCCGCCGTGTCCCCCCCGCCTCGGCCGTGTCCCCCTCCGCCGTGTCCCCCCGCTCAGCCGTGTCCCCCTCCGCCGTGTCCCCCTGCTCAGCCGTGTCCCCGCGCCCGGCCGTGTCCCCGTGTCGCGCGTGGCCGGGCGGGCGGTCACGCCGCGTGGCGCAGGGCGGGTGCGGCGCGTGGCCGCGCTGCCGCTGGCGCTGGTGCTGCACGGGCTGGGCGCGGGGCGCGCGCGCGCGGGGGACCCGCTGCGCCCACGCGTGGGGGCCGAACTGCTGGTGGACGCGGGGGACCCGCTGCGGGCCGGTGAGCGGAGCGGGCTGCGGGGGGTTCGGGCTGCGGGGGGTTCAGGCCGAGGGAGGCGGGTTCGGACCGAGGGAGGCGGGTTCGGGCTGTGGGGGCGGGTTTGGACCGAGGGAGGCGGGTTTGGGCCAAGGGAGGTGGGTTCGGGCTGTGGGCGGTGGGTTCGGACCGAGGGAGGCGGGTTCGGGCCGAGGGAGGCGGGTTCGGACCGAGGGAGGCGGGTTCGGGTCGAGGGAGGCGGGTTCGGGTCGAGGGAGGCGGGTTCGGGCCGAGGGAGGCGGGTTCGGACCGTGAGCGGTGGGTGGGGGTATGGGCAGGGGTTTGGGCTAGGGGTGACAGGTTTGGGGTAGGGGTGACAGGTTCGGGGTAGGGGTGACCGGTTTGGGCTGGGGGGTGACAGGTTTCAGCTGGGGGTGACAGGTTTGGGCTAGGGGTGACAGGTTCGGGGTAGGGGTGGTGGTGGTTACGGCTGTCGGGGGTTACAGGTGGCAGGTTTGGTCTGTAGGTGCCTGGCTGTTACAGGTGACAGTGGTTACAGGTGTCGGGGGTTATGGGTGCCAGGGGGCTACAGGCAGCAGGGGTTATGGGTGGCAGGCTGTTGTGGGTGACAGACTGTCGTGGATGGCAGGGTGTTACAAGTGTCAGCCTGTTATGGGTGACAGGGGCTATGGGTGTCAGGGTGTTATGGGTGATGGGGAACGGGTACCTGGCTGTTATGGGTGACAGGTTGTTGTGGATGGCAGGGTGTTACAGGTGTCAGGGTGTTGTTGGTGCCAGGTGTTACAGGTGTCCTGTTATGGGCAGCAGGGGCAATGGATGTCAGCTTGTTATGGGTGCCAGGGGCTATGGGTGCCAGGCTGTTACAGGTGATGGGGAATGGGTGCCTGGCTATTACCCGTGCCAGGCTGTTATGGGTGACAGGCTGTTGTGGATGGCAGGGTGTTACAAGTGTCAGGCTGTTATGGGTGCCAGGGGCTATGGGTGTCAGGCTGTTATCAGTGCAGGCTGTTACAGGTGCCAGGCTGTTATGGGCAGTAGGGGCAATGGGTGTCAGCCTGTTATGGGTGACAGAGACTGTGGGTGTCAGGCTGTTGTGGGTGACAGGGTCTGTGGGTGTCAGGCTGCTATCGGTGCAGCCTGTTACGGGTGCCAGGCTGTTATGGGCAGTAGGGGCAACGGGTGTCAGCCTGTTATGGGTGACAGGGGCTATGGGTGTCAGGCTGTTATGGGTGTCAGGCTGTTACGGGTGGCAGGTGCTATGGGTGTCAGGGTGTTATGGGTGTTGGGGAATGGGTGCCTGGCTGTTATCTGTGCCAGGCTGTTGTGGATGGCAGGGTGTTACAGGTGTCAGGGTGTTCTTGGTGCCAGGCTGTTACGGGTGTCAGGCTGTTACGGGCAGCAGGGGTAATGGGTGTCAGCCTGTTATGGGTGACAGGGGCTATGGGTGTCAGGCTGTTATCAGTGCAGGCTGTTACAGGTGCCAGGCTGTCATGGGCAGTAGGGGCAATGGGTGTCAGCCAGTTATGGGTGACAGGGGCAGTGGGTGTCAGCTTGTTATGGGTGACAGAGACTGTGGGTGTCAGGCTGTTGTGGGTGACAGGGTCTGTGGGTGTCAGGCTGCTATTGGTGCAGCCTGTTACGGGTGTCAGGCTGTTACGGGCAGCAGGGGTAATGGGTGTCAGCCTGTTATGGGTGACAGGGGCTATGGGTGTCAGGGTGTTATGGGTGATGGGGAATGGGTACCTGGCTGTTATGGGTGACAGGTTGTTGTGGATGGCAGAGTGTTACAGGTGTCAGGGTGTTCTTGGTGCCAGGCTGTTACGGGTGCCAGGCTGTTATGGGTGACAGGGGCTATGGGTGCCAGGGTGTTATGGGTGATGGGCTATGGGTGTCCGGGTATTATCGGTGCAGCCTGTTACAGGTGTCAGGCGCTGTGAGCAGCAGGGGTTGGGGCCGGCAGGGCTGGGGTGACGTGGGGTGGTGACACGGGGCTGGGGTGACGCGGGTGGTGACACGGGGCGGTGACACGGGGCGGTGACGCGGGTGGTGACACGGGGCGGTGACACGGGGCGGTGACACGGGCGGTGACACGGGCGGTGACACGGGGCGGTGACACGGGCGGTGACACGCGTGTCCCCGTCCCTCGGCGCCGCAGGGCAGCCCTGGCTGCGGGTGCACCACGAGGCGGCGGCGCTGGACGCGGAGCAGCGCCAGGCCCTGCAGGCCGCCCTGGAGCTCTGCGCCGACGACGAGCCCTTCGCGCCGGAGCCGCGCGTGGCCGAGCTCGTCCTGCCGCCCGCGGGGCCGCCCGACGCGCCGGGCGCGCAGTGACGGCGGCGCCGCCGGCCCGGGAGGCCTTTGCCAACCGTTAGCGATTCCACGACACCACGACGGGCTTTGCCAACCGTTAAGTGATTCCAGGATACCAGGAAGGCCTTTTCCAACCGTTAACTTGTTCCTAGTTCTGTGGCTGCCGCCGCCATCTTGTCACCCCTGCGTCTCCTCAGCGCCCCCTCGGGGGCGGGGGGGAAAGGAGGGGAATGCGCATGCGCGGGGCCGCCGGGCCGCCGGGGGGGTGTGCGCATGCGCGGGGCTGCCCCACCGGGGGGGGATGCACGGGCCGGCGGGGGTGTGTGTGCGCATGCGTGGGGCTGCCCCGCGGGGAGGGCGGATGCGCATGTGCGGGGCCGCGGCGGGAGTGGGAGGGGCCGCGGCGGGGGTGGGAGGAGCCGCGGCGGGGGTGGGAGGGGCCTGTCCGCCCGCCGGGCCCCGCCCCCGGCGCCGCCGCCCGTCCCCGTCCCGGTCCCTGTCCCGTCCCGTCCCGTCCCGTCCCGTCCCCGTCCCCGTCCCCGTCCCCGTCCCCGTCCCCGTCCCGGTCCCCGCGCGGCGGCTCCGGGGCGGCCGTGGGCGCTGCTCCCCGCGAGCCCCGAGGCGCTGCCGCTGCGCTGCACGGGGCTGGATCCGGCCCCCTCCGCGTCCCCCCGCGGCGCCCGGGGGCTCGGAGACCCCCGACGGCCGCCCCCGGTCCCGGAGCGCCGCGCGGAGCCCCACGAGCCCGCAACAACGGGGGGCAGCGGCGGTTTTCTAAGGGTTTTCTAAGACCTGAAAGCTCCTCCCCCTATGAACAACCGTTTGATGGAAGGAAGAATTTTTTTCCATCCCAGCACAGCCGATTGGCATTCAGCACCATAGGACAGAGAAGTTCAGAAATCTGGACAGGGACCTGAAGATGATTTCAGGGTAGTGAGACTGAAAGAAATATTAGACAGAACAGAAACCCCCAGAAATCTAGACCAGCTATTACTGCTCACAGAGCAGCTGCTCTTCCAAATAGAATAGAACCAGCTATTCCCATAGAATAGAACCAGTTGTAGTTATTTTCTTCATCTTCTTTCCCTTTCTACCAAAGTTAACTACTCCCGCTGTATTTCTTCAGTTACTGTTGCTGCCATTGTCTTGGGACAACAACCACCACCAAGTATTGAAAGTGCTAACTACTTTCAAGCTCTAATGATGTATCTCTACATAATTTGCTAACATATACTTAATATAACACCAAAGGGGAAACTGTGGCACTAATCAGGGAAATATTGAGTCAGTTTAAGGTTTATTCCCGCTGTGCTGGGAGGCTCCGTCCCGGCTGGAGGGGACGGGGCGCCGGGACAGGCGGGAGCAGGACCCCATGGGATGAGATGGGACCCGAGCGGCGGCAAGGGGACAGTGCAGGGTTTATTGGAACGCGCAGGTGACACGGGGACGGCGCTCGGGGCACAGGAACAGTCTGCACGGCGCGGGGATGGCACGGCACGGGGACGGTCCTCACGGCGTGGGGACGATCCTCATGGCGTGGGGACGGTCCTCATGGTGCGTGCGGCACGGGGATAGTCCTCACGGCGTGGGGACGATCCTCATGGTGCGGGTGGCATGGGGATGGCACTCATGGTGTGGGGACAGTCCTCACGGCGTGGGGACGGTCCTCACGGCATGGGGATGGTCCTCACGGCGTGGGTGGCATGGGGATGGCACTCATGGTGTGGGGACAGTCCTCACGGCGTGGGGACGGTCCTCACGGCGTGGGGACGATCCTCATGGTGCGGGTGGCATGGGGATGGCACTCATGGTGTGGGGACAGTCCTCACGGCGCGGGGACGATCCTCATGGTGCGGGTGGCATGGGGATGGCACTCACGATGTGGGGACAGTCCTCATGGCACAGGGATGGCACTCACAGCGTGGGGACGGTCCTCATGGCGCAGGCAGCATGGGGATGGCACGGCGTGGGGACAGTCCTCACGGCACGGAGATGGGACTCATGGCAAAGGGATGGTCCTCATGGCACTCATGGCCTGGGGATGGTCCTCACGGTGCATGGGGATGGCACTCACAGCGCGGGGACAGTCCTCACGGTGCAGGTGGCATGGGGATGGCACGGTGTGGGGACCGTCCTCATGGCGCAGGGATGGCACTCACGGCATGGGGACGGTCCTCACGGTGCAGGTGGCATGGGGATGGCACGCCGTGAGGACCGTCCTCATGGCGCAGGGATGGCACTCACAGCATGGGGATGGCACTCACGGCATGGGGACAGTCCTCATGGCGTGGGGACAATCCTCACGGCGTGGGCAGTGCAGGGATGGCACTCATGGCATGGGGACGGTCCTCATGGCGTGGGGATGGCACTCACGGCGCAGGGATGGCACTCACGGCATGGGGACAGTCCTCACGGCGTGGGGACGGTCCTCACGGCGCGGGCTCGGGCGTCGTGTCACACTGGAAGCGCCGGTGCGCGCGCTCCCGCGTCAGCAGCCGCAGCCGCATGGTGTCCATGGCCAGCGGCGCCTCGCGGCCGATCTCCACCGTGCGGTCGTTGGCCTGCGGGGCCGGCGCGTGAGCGGGACCCCGTGCGCGTGAGCGGGACCCGCGCGCGCCGCGGCGCCCGTCCCGTCCCGCCGCGCCCGCCCCGCGCTCACCAGCTGCAGCGCGGCCAGCATGTAGCGGCACACGTCAAAGGGCGCGCGGCCGCGCACCAGGCTGCCGAACGGGCGCCACTCGCCCAGCGCGCCCAGCGCGCGCACCAGCTCGTCGCCGTAGCGGTGGATGTCGAAGGCGGCGCGCTCCTCCTGCTCCTGCAGCAGCGGCGCCGTCTTCTCCTCCCACTCGCGGATGCGGCGCGAGAGCAGCGTCTCCTGCGCGTACTGCTGCGACGAGGCCATGAACAGCTCCTGCGGGAGCGGCGCGGTTGGACGGGGCGGCCCGGCGCCCGCGGCCCGGCCCCGCCGCGTCACCTACCACGTTCCTGCGCACCAGCTCCTCGTAGCTCAGCGCGTCCGGCGCGCCGGGCCCTGCGGAGGCCGCGCGTCACCGGGGGCTGCTCCGCGTTCCCCACGGGAATGGGGCAGGAGCCCCCGGGAGGCTCCCGGAGGCCGCGTCCCCCGCGGGGGCCTCACCCAGCGCTGCCTCCTCCGGCTCCTCGGGGCCCTCGGCCTCCAGCTCCTCGTGCTCCTCAAAGGCGTCTGCGGGAGCGGGACCGCGTCAGGACCCGGCTCCAGCGGGAAGGAGGGATCCGAGGATGGAGCGCCCCGCTCCCCCGGGATGCCCGGAGCGGCCCCAATCCCCCAGGATACCCGGAGCGGCCCCGCTCTCCCGGGATACCCGGGGCGGCCCCGCTCCCCCGGGATACCCAGAGCGCCCCCGCTCCTCGGGATACCCGGAGCTGCCCCGCTCCCCCGGGATGCCCGGAGCGCCCCGCTCCCCCGGGATACCTGCTCCGTCGTCGCTGGCGGCGCCGCGCTCCTCCTCCAGCGGGTCCAGCGGGTCCAGCGGCTCCTTGGCGCCCGGCGCCCACTGCAGCGGCGGCTGCCGGGCACGGGCAGCCCTGAGCGCCCCGGCGGGGCGCGGGGACACGGGACGGGGACGCGGCCCCCTGCACCCACTGCACACCCTGCACCCCCTGCACCCCCTGCACACCCTGTACCCCCTGCATCCCCTGCACACCCTGTACCCCCTGCCCCCTGCACCCACTGCATGTCCTGCACCCACTGCATCCCCTGCACACCCTGTACCCACTGCACCCCCTGCACCCCCTGCACCCACTGCACCCACTGTACCTGCTGCACCCACTGCCCCCTGCACCCACTGCGCATCCTGCACCCACTGCATGTCCTGCACACCCTGTACCCACTGCCCCCACTGCACCCACTGTCCCCACTACCCCCCGCCCCCCCTGCCCCTTCCCCCCCCATGCCCACAGCCCCCCGGTGCCCCGTGCCCCCCGCCCCTACCTTCCTGTGCTGCAGCCTCCTCTGCGCCGCAAAGCGCTGCTTGAGCTGCTGCCAGTAGAGCAGCTCCAGGTCTGCGGGGGACGCGTCAGCCCCGCTGGCCCCACGGCCCCACGTGGTCCCCACAGCTCCATATGGTCCCCACAGCCCCACATGGTCCCCATGGCTCTGCGTGGTCCCCATGGTCCCCTCTGCCCCCCACAGGCTCCCAGGGCCCCCCATGGCACCCGCTGCCCCACGTTCTCCCCACGGCCCCCTCTGCCCGTCGTGGTCCCCGTGGCCCCCTCTGCCCCACACACTGGGGCTTCTCCTGCACAGGGGCAGCCCCCGGCCCGGCCGTGCCCCACGCAGCCCCGGGGCCGGCTCCGCGCTGCAGGAAGGTTCCCTGCGAGCAGGAGCTGTGGGACCCCGCGGGGACTGGGACAGGGACATGGGGACAGGGACACGGGGACCGGGACGCGGGACATGGGGACCGGGATGCGGGACACGGGATGCGGGACACGGGGACCGGGACGCGGCAGCCCCTTCCCAGCCCCTTCCCACTCACCGGCGAACGTGGGTCCCCCGCGCCGGGCCCTGCTGCCGTTGGCCACGTTGTTATCTGGGACAGGAGGCAGGAGACGTCGGACGGGGCGGGAGGTGCCCCCCCGCGGGCACGGGGCGAGCGGCCGCGCGGGCCCCACGCCGGCGCTGCCGGCACCGCGACGGGAAAGGCAGCCCCATTCCCGGCTCGGATCGACCCTCCCGGGAGAGCAGCTGCTCTGGGCGCAGGGAGAGCTGGAAGGGACTCGGCCCGGGTTTTCCAGGCCCCGGGAATGCCCAGGGGGTGCCGAGCTCTGGGAAGGTCACTTGGCTTTGGGTTATCTGCCCCTTCCCCTGGGAGCCAATTCCCTGGCTAAGGCAAAGCCACGAGGCTGAGCGAGGAGACCTGGCGCTAACCGAGGGAGGCTCCGATTCCACGCAGGAAAGGGCAGAAACCCCCACGGCACACGGGGTCCTGGGGTCTCCGTGAGAGCAGGGAGCGGGGCCGGGCGCAGTGCGGCCGCGCACGGAGAAAATGCGCCGCGGGACGCTGCCGGACACGGAGCAAATGCACCGTGGGACGCTGCCAACGCGCCACGAGACGCTGCAGGACATGGAGGAAATGTGGCATGGGACACCACTGCGCGTGGGGCGAACGTGCCATGGGGTCTGGGCAGGGGCAGAGGAACCCGCGAGGGAAGGGGCTGCAGGAGCCGGCGCCGCGGGACTCACAGGTCACGGAGAACCATTTCATGAAGTCCTGCAGCTTCCTCGGCCCCTTCCTCTTGCGCTTGCTCCCGGCCACCTCGTCCAGGCCGCGCGGCACCGTGAAGGGCCTCCCTGGCGGGGCAGGGAGGGCTGAGCGACCCACGGGGCTCAGGGCACCAGTGCCGGCTCCGCCATCCATCACTGCCGTCCCCAAAGGCCTCTAAGAGCCCCGGGGGCGGCCCCTGTCCCCAGCGCCACCCGGGCACCTTTCCTGAAGGGCTTATCCTCGGAGTCGCCGAAGGGGTCGAGGCTCTGCCATGGGTCCGGGGGCTCCTGGCGGGGACAGGCAGCGTGGATGGGACCCCAGGGGTGGCTCCGCGGCGCGGCGGGAGGACAGGGCGGCCCCAGCGGCTCCCGGCCTCGCTGCCGACCCGGCTCCGGCCTCTCCTACCTGTCCGCGCGCTCCGGGGCGCTCCGCCGGGGCTGCCGCCCGCAGCTCGTACCCCCGGGGCTGCGGCGCGCACTGCGGGGACAGGACGCGGTGTGAGCTCCCTGCGGCACCGGTGCAGCGCGCGGCGCCGCGGCCAGGCCTACCCTCTGCAGCTGCACGTGTCTGTCGGCAACCGGGGCCACCGCCGGGTCCGCCGGGGCCACGGGCGGCTCCTCCTCGTAGCCGTCGTCATCGTCTGCTCCGGCAGCGCCTGGCGGGACAGCCCGGGGGGCAACGGCCATAATGGGATGTCCCTTTCCCACCCCATCCGCGGCGGCTCTGCCCGCTGCATCCGCGCGCGGAGCGGCCGGAACGCGGGTCCCGTGCAGCAGCCGTGCAGGGAGCGGCGCAGTGGTCGGCGAACGCGGGGCCGGCGCCGCTCACCTCCGTCCTCGGAGAAGTCCAGCACCGCAACGGGCTCCTCGCAGCCGCCGGGACACGCGGGCTCCTTCCCGCCGCACGGAGCGGGGGGCCGCGCCGCTGCCGAGGCCGCGAAGACGACGGTTATAGCGCCGGTGCCGCGGCCACCCCGTCCCGCCGCGCCGGCGCCCGCTCCGTACCCGCGGCGCCGCCGGGGTCCCTGTGGCCGCGCGGCTCCCGCGGGAAGCGCGTGGGCGACAGGCCCTGCAGCTCCAGCAGGAAGGCTCCGGAGGCGTGCGGCGTGCACGTGTTCATGCGGAAGTCCTTGCGGCTCGCCAGGATCTCGCCCTTCCCGCTGCGAGGACGGAGCGCGTCAGGGCGCCGCGCGGGGCCCTGGGATCGCTCCCCGTTCCAGCTCCGCTTCTCCTTGCGGGGAAACGGGACCTCCCGGGACCTCCCGCGCCCCGGGCGCTGCCGGGGGCACCGCGCTCGGCTCTCACCTGAGCAGGGGGTTGTTCTTCTTCTCGGCCTCCTCGGAGGGCACCAAGGCCGTGGGCGTCAAGGGGACGATGTCCACGGTCTGCAGGGACAGGGCGCAGGGCTCGGGGACGGTCCCCAGGACAGGAGGGCCGGGGACAAGGGGGCGCAGAGCGGCACCTGGGGCTGCTGGTCGCTCCTCATGTCCACGCTGGCCTGGCTCGTGTCCCTGATGTCGTCCAGGGACAGGAATTGCTGGGAGAGGCGCAGGGGTGAGCGCCCGGCACGGGGCTGTCACCGCGCACCGGGACGTCCCCCCGTGGTCACGTCTCACCTCCTCCTCCTCCTCGGGCGCGAAGCTGGCGTCCGCGTCCCGGCCGTCCTCCCCTATGGAGCTGGGCTGCTTCTCCCGCCTGCGGCCCGGAGCAAACGCGGTCACGGGCCGCGCGCCGGGACCGGCCCAACGCGGCGCCAGGCTCCCCGCGGCCCCCTGCGTCCCCGGGACCCCCCAGGCACCGCGGGGACCCCGCGGCAACGCGGAGCGGCGGCGTCCCACTGATAGGACTAGAGGAAATGGCCGGAAACTGAAGCACCAAAAGTTCCACAGGAACTTAAGGAAAAATTCCTTCCCAGTGAGGGTGCCAGAGCCCTGGAACAGGCTGCCCAGAGAGGTTGTGGAGTCTCCTTCTCTGGAGATCTCCAAACCCGCTTGGACGCAGTCCTGTGCCACGTGCTCTAGGTGACCCTGCGTGTGCAGGGGTTGGACTGGATGATCCCTAGAGGTCCCTTCCAACCCTAAGCATTCTATGATCCTATGATTCTATGATCCCGAGAGGCAGCCCGCGGCTCCCGCCGTCCTGCTCCTGCCGGGAAGGTGCCGGGAAGGACCCGGCGCGTGCGGGAGAGGGGATCCAGCCTGCCCGGCAAATCCCGTCCGGAACAAACACATCCTGCCGGTTCCGGCTCCAAAGCTCGGGCACCGAAGCGGAAAGGCTGATCCAGGGCCAGGCGGTCGTGGGGAAATAATGTGTGAGATGTTCGGAAACGGCCTCATCCCGCTCAGCCCAAAAACAGCCTCTCCAAGGCCCGAGACCCCCAGCGAGCTCCTGGCGGGATTCCTGCCAGCGGGATTCGTGCCGGGCAAAGGGCCAAGCCTGAGGAAAGCTCGTTCATTGGGAAAGTGTTTTCCATGGTTAAGGACCTGCGTGAAGCCACGTCAGGAAAACCCAGGAAGGAAACGCGCTTTTTCGCGCGTTTGAGCTCGGGTGCAAATATAACCGATCTAAACTGGTCTACGGAGCGACCGGGCTGTGAACGCGAGTCGGAAGGGCCCGCGCGGGGCCGGAGCCGCCAAAGCTTCGCGGGAAGGAGCGGGAGGACCCTGGACCTGCACGGAGCGAGGCCGGAGCGGCCGGCAGCACCCGCGGCCGGGGTTCCCAGAGCACCGAGGCCCCCGCAGCGCCGAGGCCCCCGCTCACTTCTTGTTGGAGATGAAGTCGAGCGCCTGGTAGACCAGCGAGTAGAGATATTCCACCTGCAAAGGAAGGGCGGCTCTTGGAGGAAGCGCGAGGAGCTCCCGGCATCACGGAGCCCCCACGCGCGATGAGGGATCCCTGCCCTCCTCCTGTCCCTGCCGAGCCAGCCCGAGTCCAAACACTGGTGATCCCGTTATCCCCGTTCCCATTAAAGCCATTCCCAGCCCAGCTCCAGGGAAGCAGTTCTTTGTTTTCCAGCCTCTAGAGAGAAAACTGCTCCCAGAGCAAGATTTTTTCCAGGCTTTTCCGTGCTGCCGATCCCCACGCACACGCACTGGGTTGAATTTTGCAATTACGATTTGTGCCCTTTCAGATCAGTGAGTGATTTTTGTGCGTAATCCTCCGAAACCAAGAGCGAATTCCCCGAGCGGCCCGTGCACGGAGGATCCTCCTCACCTTCTTGCTGTAGATGCAGGCCGAGCCCTGGATCAACAGGGCGGCCTCCGTGAAGTTCATGGTGGTTTTGCCGCCGTCGAAGGAGATGCAGATCTGGTCCAGCTGCAAAACGCACGCGAGAGGGGAGGGAAAACGCGGAGCTGCGGCGCGCGGAGCGAGCGGGGACGCCCGGGCCCCGGCGCGGCCCCGGTACCTCCTCCAGGTACTCGCCGAGCTGCGCGGCCACGTCCACCTCCCAGTTCTTGGTGAGGTCGCGGATGGGCTGCAGGAGGTGCAGGAAGCGCGACTCCACGTCCTCCATGGCGCCGGGCGCGCAGACGCGGCTCCGGAGCCGCCCGCGGCCGTCCGAGCGCGGCGACTGCGGCGGCGAACACCCTGCGAGCGAAGGAAAACGGACAAATTAGCCAAGGAACGGACAAATTAGCCAAGGAACGGACAAATTGGACGAGGAACGGACAAATTAGCCAAGGAACAGATAGGAGAGGCCGCTCTGGGACACGCGGGAACCGAGGGCACGGGCCCTCCTTGGGGGGGTCCAGGCAGGGCCTCCCTCGCCCTGAGGGGTGCCCCGGTTCTGGACGGTACCACCCTCGCCCCAAGGGGGTTCCCCGGTTCTGGATGGTACCAGCCTTGCCCCAAGGGGGTTCCCCGGTTCCGGTCGGTCCCCCCTTCACCCCGGGGGGTTCCCCGGTTCTGGACGGTACCACCCTCATCCCGAGGGGGTTCCTCGGTTCCGGATTGTCCCCCCTCGCCCCAGGGGCTCCTCGGTTCCGGTCGGTCCCCCCTTCACCCCGGAGGGTTCCTCGGTTCCGGACTGTCCCCCCTCACCCCGGGGGTCTCCCCGGGCTCCGGTCCCGCCGCTCTCCGCGGGCTCCGCTCAGCCCCGCGCGGTCCCGGTGCCGGTTCCGGTGCCGGGGGCCGCCCCGCTCCGCGCCGCCATTTCGCGCTTCCCGCGCGCGGGCCCGGGGCGGCGCGCGCGCTGACGCGGCCGTGACGTGGCCGTGACGTCACGCGACGCGGCGGGGCGGGCGGGCTCGACGTGTCGGTGCCGCCGCCGCCGCCATGGCCGAGCCGCCGCGCCGGCCCCGCCAGCTCTTCCTGGCCGGGATGGCCGCCGTCTACGTGGCCGCCTTCGCCTCGCTCTACGTGCAGATCCCCGGTACGGCGGGAGGGCCGGGCCCGGGACGGAGCCGTCGGGCGGGCGGGTTGGGGCGCGCGGGGCGGCGGGAGGGACGAGCTGGGACGGAGCCTCCAGCGGGGACGAGGTGACGGGTCCCGTGTGCCCAGGAGGTGGCGGGTCCCGTGTGCCCGTCCACGCGAGGTGATGGGTCCCGTGTGCCCGTCTATGTGAGGTGACGGGTCCCCCCGTGCCCAGCAGGTGACGGGTCCCCCTGTGCCCACGAGGTGACAGGTCCCCCGTGTCCAGGAGGTGATGGGTCCCCCATGCCCATCCACGTGAGGTGACGGGTCCCCCATGCCCAGGAGGTGACGGGTCCCCCCATCCCCGCGAGGTGACGGGTCCCCCGTGCCCACCCACGTCCACACAAGGGGATGCCCAGGGCCACCTTGGCCCCAGCCCTGCCCAGGGCTCCCCTCTGCCCGTCCCCGGCCGGGGCTTCCCTCGAGGCCGTTCCCTGCTGCCCGCCAGGACCCGCTGCCGGGGCACCGCTCCGGGCGGGATGCGGGAAGCGGGAGCCGCTCCAGAAGGGATGCGGGATGCAGGAACCGCTCCAGGCGGGATGCGGGAAGCGGGAACCGCTCCGGGCGGGATGCGGGATGCAGGAGCCGCTCCAGGCGGGATGCGGGAAGTGGGAGCCGCTCCAGGCGGGATGCGGGAAGCGGGAGCCGCTCCAGGCGGGATGCGGGAAGTGGGAGCCGCTCCAGAAGGGATGCGGGATGCGGGAGCCGCTCCAGAAGGGATGCGGGATGCAGGAGCCGCTCCAGGCGGGATGCGGGATGCAGGAGCTGCTCCAGGCGGGAAGCGGGAGCCGCTCCAGAAGGGATGCGGGATGCGGGAACCGCTCCAGAAGGGATGCGGGATGCAGGAGCCGCTCCAGGCGGGATGCGGGATGCAGGAGCCGCTCCAGGCGGGAAGCGGGAGCCGCTCCAGAAGGGATGCGGGATGCGGGAACCGCTCCAGAAGGGATGCGGGATGCAGGAACCGCTCCAGAAGGGATGCGGGATGCAGGAGCTGCTGCGGGCGGGATGCGGGAAGCAGGAGCTGCTCCGGGTGGGAAGCGGGAGCCTCCCGTTCGGAGCGGCGCGGCGGCTCCTCCGGAGCAGGCGGCCTGGCCGTCCCCGGGCAGCGGCCGCAGGACGGGGCTGCGCGCGGCCTGTCCCGCTCCCCGCCGCGGGCGCCGCTTCCCTCCCTGCTGGCAGCTCTCCCGGTTCCCGGGCGCTCCGCGGAGCCCGTCCCGCTGCCCGCGACCCGCGCCGGGGTGGCAGCTGCTCCGGCACGTCCGCAACGGGCACCCGGGCACCGTCCTGGGGACAGGGGACCTGTGCGGTGCAGCCGGCCCCGCTCCGTGACCGGGCACCATCCTGGGGACACGGGACCCGTGCGGCGCAGCCGGCCCCGCTCGGTGACCGGGCACCGTCCTGGGGACACGGGACCCGTGCGGCGCAGCCGGCCCCGCTGTGTGACCGGGCACCGTCCTGGGGACACGGGACCCGTGCGGTGCAGCCGGCCCCGCTCGGTGACCGGGCACCGTCCTGGGGACACGGGACCCCGCGCGGTGCAGCCGGCTCCGCTCGGTGACCGGGCACCGTCCTGGGGACACGGGACCCGCGCGGTGCAGCCGGCCCCGCTCCACAACCCGGCACCGTCCTGGGGACACGGGACCCGTGCGGTGCAGCCAGCCCCGCTCCATGACCGGGCACCGTCCTGGGGACACGGGACCCGCGCGGTGCAGCCGGCCCCGCTCGGTGACCGGGCACCGTCCTGGGGACACGGGAGCTGCTGCCGCGGGGCGCTGGGGTCCGCAGGGTCTGCAGGGCCACCTGGCAGCCCAGGACACCCCGCGGTGACGGTGCCCCATGGTGACGATGCCCCGCGGCCCCGCAGGGCTCTACGGGCGCGACGGGATCCTGCCGGCCCGCAAGGTGCTGCGCGTCACCGGGAAGGGGCTGCGGGAGCAGCTGCGCGACCTCCCCACGCTGCTGTGGCTGGGCCCGCGCCTGGGCCTCGACACGGAGCAGGCCATGGAGCTGCTGTGCGCGGCCGGCGCGCTCGCCGCGCTCGGCGCGCTGCTCTGGGAGCCGCTGCGCGACTGCCTCGTGTTCGCCCTGCTCTGGGCGCTCTACCTCTCCGTGTACCAGGTACGGCGGCACCGCGGCGCCGCGCGCTCGGGGACGCCGCCGGATCCTGCAGCGGGACCCGGCGGGAGGCCCCGGTGCCGGGCGGGAAGCGGCCGCGCAGCTGCCGGAGGGGGTTTCTCTTCCTCCCGAAACCGGGGGAAAGGAGAAGCGGCTGGAAGCGGCCGCGGGGCGTTAACCCCCGGCGGGCCGCACGGCTGCTCCGCGGGGCGGCCGGCACCGTCCGCGGCTCCTGCCGGGAACGGGACGCGGGGGCTGCGGCTCCGGAGCCCCTGTCCCCACCTTGGGCCGTGCGGGGACAGGGCCGTCCCCGGGCGGGACGCGGCGGCCCCACGGGCTGCGCCTGCATTGGCGCCCATGGAGCGCCGGGACGGCCGTGCTCCCTCCCGCGCTGCCCTTGTAAGGGGATGTGCGGAGGACGGGCCCGTTGGCTGCCAAGCTCCTTCCATCGGAGCGCCGGGGCGGGACGGGGAGCCCCGGGGCTGCCGCGTCCCGTGCGGAGCTGCGGCCCGGCCTGCCCTGCGCCCTGCGGTGCCCGCGGGCTGGCGCGTCCCGGCCGGGAGCGTCCCGCTGTTCCCGGCTGTGTCCCGTGGACCCAGCTCCCGGCTCGGCGCTGCCGGGAAGGCGCCGGGGAGCGTCCCGGCTGCCGCGGCCCCTCGGGCTGCCCGTGCACGCGGGCGTCGCGCGGCGTCGGGCACCGCGTGGGTGTCACGCGGCGTCGGGCACCGCGCGGGTGTCACGCGGCGTCGGGCACCCCGCGGGCACCGCGGCCGCTCACCCCTGCCGCCCCCTCCGCAGGTGGGACAGGTCTTCCTGTACTTCCAGTGGTGAGTGAGCGCGGGGACAGCGCGAGGGGGGGACAGCGTGGGGGGACAGCGTGCACCCCGGTCCATGTGGGGACAGTGCGCAGTGGGGACAACACATGGTGGGGACAGCACGCACCCTTGTCCATGTGGGGACAGTGTGCAGTGGGGACAGCGCACAGAGGGGACAGCATGCGCCCCGATCCATGTGGGGATGGCACACAGTGGGGACAATGCGCGGTGGGCACAGCGTGCACCCTGGTCCATGTAGGGACAGTGTTCCATGGGGATGGCACGCAATGGGGACAGCATGTGCCCCGATCCATGTGGGGATGGTGCTCCATGGGGACAGCACGTGGTGGGGACAGCGTGTGCCCTGGTCCATGTGGGGACAGTGTGCAGTGGGGACAGCGCACAGAGGGGACAGCATGCGCCCCGATGCACATGGGGATGGTGCTGCATGGGGACAGCACGTGGTGGGGACAGTGTGTGCCCTGGTCCATGTGGGGACAGCGCACACCCCGATGCACATGGGCACGGTGCACAGTGGGGACAGCACATGGTGGGGACAACACGCGCCCCTGTCCACGTGGGGACGGTGCGCAGTGGGGACAATGTGCAGTGGGGACAGCGTGTGCCCCAGTCCATGTGGGGACGGTGCACTGTGGGGACAGTGCATGGTGGGGACAGCGCGCGGTGGGGACGCCGCAGCCCGGTCCCGGTCCCCGCGGTTTGCGCCAGCCCCGCGGGTGGGCGGTGGGGCCGTGTCCCGGGGGTCCCGGCGCTGCCCGCGGGGAGGGTCGGGCCGGCCGCCCCGTTGTCCCCGGCCGTGTCCCCGCGCAGACGCCGTGGCGCCCGCAGGGACAGCCTGCTGCTGGAGGCCGGCTTCCTGGCCGCGCTGGCGGCCCCGCTGCGCGCGCTGCCGCGGCGCGGCGCGGCCTGGCGCCCCCACGACGCCGTCACCTTCTGGCTCGTGCGCTGGCTGCTCTTCCGCCTCATGTTCGCCTCCGGCGTGGTCAAGCTCACCAGCCGCTGCCCCACGTGGTGGGGGCTCACAGGTGGGTTCGCCTCCGGGAACCGGCTCCCCACATGAGCTACGGCTCCGGACACCGGCTCCGGGCACCGGGCACCAGCTCCGGGCACCAGCTTCCCACGCGGGCTGCGGCTCCGGCCAGTGGCTCCGGGCACCAGCTCCCCACACGGGCACCAGCTCTGGGCACCGGCTCCGGGCACTGGCTCCCCATGTGGGCTGCGGCTCCGGGCACTGGCTCCCCATGTGGGCACCAGCTCCGGGCACCGGCTCCCAGCTCCAGGCACCGGCTCCAGACACCGGCTCTGGGCACCGGCTCCCCACACGGGCTGCGGCTCCGGGCATGGGCTCCCCACACGGGCACTGGCTCTGGGCACCGGCTCTGGGCACCGGCTCCAGACACCGGCTCCGGGCACTGGCTCCCCACGTGGGCTGCAGCTCCAGACACCAGCTCTGGGCACCGGTTCCAGGCACCGGCTCTGGGCACCGGCTCCCTGTGTGGGCTGCAGCTCCGGGCACCGGTTCTGGGCACCGGCTCCGGGCACTGGCTCCGGACACCGGCTCCCCACGCGGGCACCAGCTCCAGGCACCAGCTCCTGGCTCCGGGCACCAGCTCCGGACACCGGCTCCCCACACGGGCACCGGCTCCGGCCAGTGGCTCCGGACACCGGCTCCCCATGCGGGCTGCGGCTCCGGACACCGTCTCCGGACACCATCTCCCCGCACGGCGGCTCTGCCCCGAGCCCCGCGCGGCTGGCGGCCCCGGGCGCCCTGAGCGCAGCCTGTGCCCCGCAGCCCTCACGTACCACTACGAGACGCAGTGCATCCCCACGCCGCTCGCCTGGTTCGCCCACCAGCTGCCCGTGTGGCTGCACAAGTTCAGCGTGGTGGCCACCTACGTCATCGAGATCGCCGTCCCGCTGCTCTTCTTCGCGCCCGTGCGCCGCCTCCGCCTCTTCGCCTTCTACGCCCAGGTGCGCGGGCAGCGCCGGGCGCTCCGGAGGCTCCCGGTCCCTGCCGCAGGGACGGGGTGCCCGGAGGAAGGGGGTGGCTCTGCCCCAGCCCGTGCTCGCTCCTCCAGGTGCTGCTGCAGGTGCTCATCATCCTCACGGGCAACTACAACTTCTTCAACGCGCTCACCATCGTGCTGGCCACCTCCCTGCTGGACGAGGAGCACGTGGGGCGCTGGCTGGGCCGCGCCAAGCGGAGACCCGGCGGCGGTGAGTGCTGGCCGTGCCGCGGGGGACGGGTCCCGAGCCGTGCCAGCCCCAAAGCGGGGGCGGTTGTGGCCACCTTGACCTGCCTCCCCGGGCTCTCCCGGGGTTTGTGGCCGCGGAGGGTCCCGCGGGGTCCCGGTGCTCAGTGCCCCCCGCCGCCCGCAGCCTGGCCGCCCGGCGCGCGCTCCTTCCTCTGCGCGCTGCTGGAGCTGGCGGCGCACGGCCTGCTGCTCTACTGGAGCGCCCAGTGCTTCGGCCTCGAGCTCAACTGGGACAAGCGGCAGCTGGACTCCAAAGTGGGTAGGTGCCGCGTGGGCCGGCCGCGCTCGCGGGCTCCTGCGTCCACGGGCGCCGGGGTCCTGCCGCGCGCTGACCCCGCGGTCCCTCCGCAGCCTTCACGTACCACGAGTTCAGCACGTGGCTGCGGACGGTGACGCTGCCACTGGTGGGGCTGGGCTTCCTCTCGCTGTCCTGGGAGATCCTGGCTGCCGCGTACAGGTGAGCCGGGCGCCGCGCGGCCGCCGCGTCCCGACCCGCCGCGTCCCGACCCGTCCCGACCCGCCGCCTCCGCGCTCGCAGGTGTCTCTGCGTCCGCGGCTGCTTCTGGAAGCTCTGGGCCACGCTGCAATGGGCCGTCTTCGCCACCGCCGCCGTGGGCATGTTCGCCGTGAGCCTGGTGAGCGGCGGGGACGCGGCGCGGGGCAGCGGGGACGCGGTGGCAATGGCAGACGCCGTGCGCCACCATGCCGGCTGCGGGTGGCACTGCAGCCGTCCCCGCTGTGCCCGGTCCCTTGCGCGGGGACACGGCCCGTGCCAGCCGCTCCGAGCCGCAGCCGGACACGTGGCACAGCCCGGCTGTCCCCACACCGCGTCCCCGGTGACAGAGCCCCCCTCCGCTGCCCCCAGGTGCCCTTCACCTACATAGACTACGAGTCCAACGGGAAGCTGTGGCCGGGCATCCACCACATGTTCAGCGCGGTGGAGCGCTTCCAGCTCGTCAACTCCTACGGGCTGTTCCGCAGGATGACGGGCGTCGGGGGGCGGCCCGAGGTGGTGCTGGAGGGCAGCTACGACAAGCACACGTGGACGGTGAGCGCACGGCAGCGGGGCATCGCCGCGGCCCGTCCCCAGCGTCCCACAGTGCTGGAAGGGATCCCTAGGGATCATCCAGGCCAAGCAGGGACACCCAGAGCACGTGGCGTCCGGATGGGTTTTGCAGCCCTCCAAATCACTCCTTGCCCTCCCCAACTCCCGCTCATTAGATGTTCAGGTCCCCACTGGGGCGCGTGGCCGTCCCCATGGGGTGGCCCTTTCCCTGGGAGGAGCCGGAGCCCTCTGGAGCTGCCGGAACCGGCCCTGGAAAAGGGGAGGAGATCCCGCGCGGATCCGCGGTGCCCGCGGCGGTGCCCGGCGCTGCTGGCGGTGCCACCGGCCGCGCTGCTCCCGCAGGAGATCGAGTTCATGTACAAGCCGGGCAACGTGAGCGCGGCTCCCGCCGTGGTGGCGCCGCACCAGCCGCGGCTCGACTGGCAGATGTGGTTCGCGGCGCTGGCGCCCCACACCAGCAGCCCCTGGTTCGCCAGCTTCGTGCACCGCCTGCTGCAGGGCAAGAGGGACGGTGAGCGGGGACGGGGACACGGGTGCCAGCGCGGGAGCGCCCGGCGGCACCGAGCGCTGCGGCGGGACAGGGCCACCCCGAGGAATCATAGAATCATAGAATGCTTAGGGTTGGAAGGGACCTCTAGGGATCACCCAGTCCAAGCCCTGCACACGCAGGGTCACCTAGAGCACGTGGCACCGGGCTGCGTCCAAGCGGGTTTGGAGATCTCCAGAGAAGGAGACTCCACAACCTCTCTGGGCAGCCTGTTCCAGGGCTCTGGCACCCTCACTGGGAAGGAATTTTTCCTTAAGTTCCTGTGGAACTTTTGGTGTTTCAGTTTGTGGCCGTTTCCTCTAGTTGTGTCAGTGGCCACCAGTGCAAAGAGGCCGCCCCATCCTCCTCACTGCCTCCCTTGAGGTACTTCTAGACACTGCTCAGGTCCCCTCTCAGCCTTCTCTTCTCCAGCTGAACAGGCCCAGCTCCCTCAGCCTCTCCTCATAGGGCAGATGTTCCAGGCCCCTGATCATCCTCGTAGCCCTGCGCTGGCCTCTCTCCAGCAGCTCCACATCCCTCTTGTCCTGTGGGGCCCAGAACTGGACACGGTTCTCCAGATGTGGCCTCAGCAGGGCTGAGCAGAGCGGCAGGATCCCCTCCCTCACCTGCTGGAGTTGGGTGCAGAGGGGTGACGAGGCCGAGCAGGGCCGGGCCGAGCCTGGGGCCACCGGGCACTGGGCTGTCCTTGCCCCTTGCACTGGGCCGGCTCCGGGGGCTCCCCGGGAGCCTCCTCTGGGATGGAGGGGCCGCGTCCCGGCAGCAGCGGGGATGCGGTCGCTGGATCCCGGTGCGACGGTGCCGTGTCCCGGCAGTGATCCGCCTGGTGCAGGCTGACGAGTCCCGCTACCCGTTCAGCGCGCGGCCGCCCACCTACATCCGCGCGCAGCTCTACAAGTACTGGTTCACCACGAGCACCGAGGCCAGGTGAGCGGCACGGGGAGCCGTCCACCCCGCGGTGCGCGGGGCCGGCCGCGCGGGGCCGCGCGCTGAGGCCGCCCGTGGCGCAGGGAGGGCCCCGCGCCGTGGTGGCGGCGGCAGCACGTGCACGAGTTCTTCCCGGCCGTGTCCCTGGGCGACCCGGCGCTGGAGAGCCTGCTGGCGCAGCACGGCTTGAAGGTAGGAGCGGAGCCCGCGCGCCGGGGCGGCCGGCAGCGCCGCGGGGCCGCTCACGCCGTGCTGCCCCGCAGGACAAGGCGCCGCCGCCGCTGCGGCCCGCGGCCGCCCTCCTGCCCTGGCTGCTGCAGCGCCTGCGCGAGCAGAGCCGGCCCTTCTCGGGGCCCGCCGTGCTCTGGGCGCTCTACGTGGTGGCGGCCACCGTGGGCGTCCTGCGCGCCCTGCGCCGCCGGCCCCGCGGTGCCACCGCCGCCGGCCGCCACAAAGGGCCCCGGCGCGGCGAGCCGGCCGACCGCGGCGGCGCCGAGAAGAACGGGCAGCTCCGCAAGAAGGAGGCCAAGGAGGCCGAGGAGAAGGGCGAGGGCCGCGCGCGCGGCGCGGCCGAGAGCCACCCCGACGGCCTCCGCGGCAAGAGGAAGAAGTAGAGGCCGGGGGCGCCGGGCCCGTCTCCCACGCACGGACTGCGGCTCCGCGGCGCTGCGGTCCCTGCGGTGCCGGCGGCTGCTCCCCCAGTGCCTTCCTGCGCACGGCGCCCGGCCCTGCGGGAGCGCGGCCGGCTGCAGCCGCTGCCCTGCGCCCGGCACGTCCTGCTCACCGCAGCCCGGCACGTCCTGCTTGCGCGCCGCGGTGCAGGGGATGTGTTTGGGGCGACCAGCTGCAGCCGCTGCCCTGCGCCCGGCACGTCCTGCTCTGCGCCCCAGCGCAGGGGACACGTTTGGGGCCGGCGGCTCCAGGGCTCCTGCCCCCTGCCAGCCCCCGCGCTCGGCTGCCTTCCCTGGCCGGGGCCCTGCGGTGTCGCCGGCTCTGCCCCCCGGGGCTCCCCGTGCCGGGGCACCGCCCGCACCCCAGAGGTTTCCTATAATTTTCTAATAAATAAACCTTGGACATTCCCGCGCCAGCCTGTCCCCAGGGCTGCGCCCGCCCCGCGCCGCCTCCGCAGCCCCGGGCGCCTCCGCTGCTCCCCATGCCCAGAGGCAGCAGAGCGGGACCGGGAGCCCTTGGTGCTGCGGGGGGCCCTGCAGCCCCCCACCCTGCAGCCCCCTGATCCCGCAGCCCCCCAGCCCCGCAGTGCAGTCGGGGTGCGTGTGACAAGCAGTTTATTTGGCTCCCGCAGCGGCTCCGTGGAGAGACCGGGCTGCGGGCGCGGGAGGTGCTGGGGACAGGGACAGGGGCGGTGCTGGGGACAGGGGCGGTGCTGGGGACAGGGGCGGTGTCCGGATGGGGACGGGGACACGGGCGGCTCCGGGGCCGGGCCGCGCTCACCAGCACAGCTGCCCCGGGCAGTACTTGTCGATGAGCGCCCGGTAGTAGCCGCGCAGCTCCCGCACGTCGGGCAGCTCCTGCTGCTTCGTGTAGAGGTCGAACTTGCTGCGGGGCGGCCGGGGCGTCAGCGCGGGACCCCCCGCGCCCGGTACTGCCCCCCGAGCCCGGTCCTGCCCCCCTGCCCGCCCCCCAGCCCCGCGCTGCCCCCCGGCCCCGCGCTGTCCCCGGCCCCGCACGCACTTGAGCTCCTGCACCCAGGGCAGCATGCGGCGGTCGGTGTCGCTGCACAGGTGCAGGTAGTCGCCGTGCGTGTGCCAGGGGTAGAAGGAGTGGAAGCGGATCATGTAGAAAGCCTGCGGAGCGGGAGCCGGGCAGCGCGGAGCAGGAGGCGTGAGCGGGAGCCGGGCAGCGCGGAGCCGGGAGCACGGGGCCAGGAGCGGGAGGCGGGAACGCGGAGCGGGAGCGGGGAACGCGGAGCCGGGAGCGCGGGGCCGGAAGGCGGGATCGGGGAGCCGGGAACGGGGAGCGCGGGGCCGGGCAAGGGGGAGCCGGGAACGGGGAGCCGGGAGCGGGAGCCGGGAACGGGGAGCCGGGAGCACGGAGCCGGGAGCGCGGGGTCGGCCAGCGCGGCCGGGGCTCCCCGCAGCCGCCTCCGTGCCGGAGCCCCCGGCGCCGCCGCGGCCCCCTCACCTCCTCGGGCAGCGGCACCTTGTTGAACTTGAGCACCTTGTACATGTACTCTGTACATGGGGGAGCGCGGGGTGAGCGCGGTGCCCCGGCAGCCCCGCGGGCCGCACCGGCCCCGCCGTCCTCACCGTCGTGTCCCCAGGACATGAGCACCTTGTCCAGGCCGCAGCCGGGCTGGTACATGCCGCACTCGGTGCTGCGGGGCGGCCGGGTGAGCGCGGGGGCGCCCGGCACCCCGGCCCGGCCCCGGCGCCCCCCTCACCTGTAGAGCGGGTGCCCGCGGTCGGGGTTGCCGTGGAACGTGGAGTCCGCGAACACCACGGAGGGCTGCACCTTGCAGCCCACGGGGAAGGTGTCGCCCACGACGGCCCATTGCGGCTCCCCGAACAGCGCCAGCACCTTGCCCAGGTCGTGCAGCAGCCCCGCGAGCTGGAACCAGTCTGGGGACGGGCGGCACGTGGCCACGGCCGCCCCGCGGCCCCACAGCCCGCCGGCCCCGCGGGGTCCCACCTTTGTCGGGGTGCGCGCGGCGGATGCCCTCGGCCGTCTGGTACGCGTGGAAGGAGTTGGGGAAGTCCACGTCGGGGTCCGACTCGTCCACCAGCCCGTCCAGCAGCTCCAGCGCCTCCATGACGCTCATCCTGCGCAGCGCGCAGGGCCCGTACTGCGCGTGCTGCGGCGGGGGCGGGCGGTGGGCGAGTGCGGCCCGCGGGCCCCGCGCGCCCCGGCGCCGCCGCTACCTTCTGCCGCACGAAGTCCACGGTCTGGTGCGTGTGCATCTGCAGGTAGGTGCTGTAGACCCGCTCCAGCAGCTGCCCCTGCTGCGGCGCCGCTCGCTGGGACCGGGGCCTGCGGCGCTGCACGGCCCGGCCCCCCGCACAGCCCCCAGCGCGGGCGGCCCCACGGCGAGAGCCCCGGCGCCCGGGCCCTGCAGCGGCCCCCGAGCGATGCGGCCCCATGGACCAGGACCCCAGGCTCACCCAAGCATGGAGACCCCACGCGCATGCAGACCCCACATGCACCCAGGCCCCAAGTGCATCCAGACCCCATGTGCATCCAAAGTCCAAGCACATCCAGACCCCGCATGCACCCAGACCTCAAGTGCATCCAGACCTCAAGTGCATCCAGACCCCAAGTGCATCCAGACCACAAGCACACCCAGACCTCAATTGCACCCAGACCTCAAGTGCATCCTGACCCCAAGTGCATCCATCCCAGGTAGCCCGGGGCTGGTGGCCGTGTTGGCCGGAGCCCCACGGCCGCCAGCCCCAGCGCGGGGGGCATCGGGACTCACTGTGTAATTGCGGAACTCGGACCTGGCCTTGCCGGCCGCGGCCCCCGGCTCCGGCTGCTGCTCCCCGGTGGGGCCGGTGTCCTGGGAAGGGGCGAGGGCTGAGCGGGGCTGGGGACGGCGGTGCCGGGCGGGAGGCGCCGCAGCGGGAGCAGCAGAGCCCGCGCACGGCGGCACCCGCGCACGGCGGCACCCGAGCGCAGAGGGCGCAGGGGACGGTGCCGGCGCTGGCAGAGCCCGACGCCGCAGCCAGCCGCTCTCCCGCCCGCCGCAGTGCCAGGGATTCTGGTTAACTCTGGGTTAATCTGCAGCAAAGTGGAGTGCACCAGGGCCACCTGCCCCGTGTGGCACCGGAGCAGCCCAGGTCGTGCTGGCGCAAGCACGGGCGCGGGCACAGACCGATGGACACAGATATGGCCCCGTGGACACGGGCACGGCCCCATGGATGTGAGCACGGATCCATGGACACAGGCATGGATCCATGGACACGGGCACAGCCACATGGACACAGACATGGCCCCATGGATACAGACTTAGCCCCATGGGCATGGGCACGGATCCATGGACACGGGCATGGATCCATGGGCACAGATATGGCTCCATGGACTTGTGCATGGATCCATGGACACAGACATGGCCTCACAGACATGGGCACGGGTCCATGGACACAGGCATGGCCCCGTGGATACAGACTTAGCCCCATGGACATGGGCACAGATCCATGGGCACAGGCATGGCCCCATGGATACAGACTTAGCCCCATGGACATGGGCACGGATCCATGGACACAGGCATGTCCCCATGGATACAGACTTAGCCCCATGGACATGGGCACAGATCCATGGGCACAGTCACGGCCCCACGGACATGGGCACGGCCTGTGGCCACGGGGCCGGGGACAAGGACCAAACTCCAGGCCCGCGGCCGCCCTGCACGTGCCGGGTTTGTGCCGCGCTGGCTCCCTGGGGGGTGATCCCTGGCCCTGCTCGCAGCGGCGCTGGGCACGCGGCCCCCGTGGGGCTGGTGGCCACTGTGCGCCCGCTCCCCTATGGATGCAGGAGTCCCCATGGGGCCGGTCCCACTTGTGGGGGCTGCGTGGGTGGATTCGGGGCCCCAGGGCGATGCAGCCCCACGGCAGAGCCAAGCTGGGCCCCACGCAGCCGGGCAAGGGGGGGGCCCATCCCCTGCAGCTCCACGTGGAGACAGACCCATGGCGTGGGGCAGGGGACACCCCCGGGGCTCTGCCCCACAGCGCAGGATGCTGCTTGGGGCTCTGCCCCATGGCACGGGGCAGGTGCAATGCCCAGGGTTCTGCCCCATGGTGCGGGTGATGCTTGGGGCTGTGCCCCATTGCATGGGGTAGGGGCAATGCTTGGGGCTCTGCCTCATGGCACAGGATAGGGGCAATGCCCAGGGCTCTGCCCCATGGCGCGGGCGATGCTTGGGGCTCTGCCCCATTGCACAGGGCAGGCACAATGCCCAGGGTTCTGCCCCATGGCGCGGGCGATGCTTGGGGCTCTGCCCCATGGCACGGGGTAGGGGCAATGCCCAGGGCTCTGCCCCATGGCACAGGACTGGCGCACACCGGTCCCCAGTGCAAGAGGAAGCGCCAGGGCGCTCAGGGAGGCCGAGCCCCATGGGGTGCTCAGGAGCGGGCGCAGGGTCCCGCCGTGGGGCGGGGGGGTCCCGCCATGGGGCAGGGGGATCCCGCCATGGGGCAGGGCCGGCCCCCGGTGCCGCCAGCCCCTACTCACCGTGCGGAGGCTCCTCATGGCGGCGGCGCCGGCGGGCGCTGCGGGCGCCGCTTTATGGGCGCGGGTTGCGCAAGGGCCGGGGCAGCCGCTGAGCCGTGAGCGCCGCGTTAATGTTTGAGCCCGGCGGCCCCGCGCGCCCCGAAACGGGGCCACCGGCAGGGACGGGACGCGGCGGCCACAGGTCCCATCCCCTGCGGGGCATGGGGGACGCGGCGGCGGGGGGGACACAGCGGCGGCGGGGGGGACAGAGCAGCACGGGGACCCTGGTGCCACCTCTGCAGCCACCACCGGGTGGGGGCCACCCGTCCCATCCTGGGGCGGACGGGCTCCAGCTGCTGCGATTCCTTCAGGGAAGTCAAACTCAGCAAGAGCAGCTGCTGGAGAGCTGGAAACAGGGAGGCAGCAGGGATGCAGTGGGGAGCACGGAGCATGGAGCAAGGATGCAACGGGCAGCAGGGATGCAGCATGGAGCAGGGATGCAGCGGGGAGCACGGAGCATGGAGCAAGGATGCAACGGGGAGCAGGGATGCAGCACGGAGCAGGGATGCAGCGGGGAGCACGGAGCATGGAGCAAGGACGCAACGGGGAGCAGGGATGCAGCACGGAGCAGGGATGCAGCGGGGAGCACGGAGCATGGAGCAAGGATGCAACAGGGAGCAGGGATGCAGCACGGAGCAGGGATGCAGCGGGGAGCACGGAGCATGGAGCAAGGATGCAATGGGGAGCAGGAATGCAGCATGGAGCGATACGGAGCAGGGATGCAGCATCGAGCAGGGATGTGGCGGGGAGCAAGGAGCATGGAGCAAGGATGCAACGGGGAGCAGGGATGCAGAGTGCAGCAGCATGGAGCAAGAATGCAACAGGGAGCAGGGATGCAGACGGAGCAGGGATGCAGTGGGGAGCACAGAGCATGGAGCAAGGATGCAACAGGCAGCAGGAACGCAGCATGGAGCAGCATGGAGCAGGGATGCAGCGGGGAGCAGGGATGCAGCAGGGAACAGGGATGCAGTGGGGAGCAGGGATGCAGCAGGGAGCACAGAGCAGGGATGCAGCGGGGAACACGGAACAGGGATGCAGCACGGAGCAGGGATGCGGCGGGGAGCTGGGATGCAGCAGGGAACAGGGATGCAGCAGGGAGCAGGGCTGCAGCAGGGAGCACAGAACAGGGATGCAGCGGGGAACACAGAGCAGGGATGTGGCGGGGAGCCGGGATGCAGCAGGGAGCAGCAGGGAGCAGGGATGCAGTTACAACCATCCTCAGCCGTCCCAGCCCGTTTCCAGCCCTGCCCCATGCAGCGCTGCAGGAAACCCTCCCGGTGGCCAACGCGTGGCCGGGCGCCCGTGCGAGGGCCCTGCTCCCGGCTGCAGAGCTGCAGCAGCAGCAGCAGCAGCAGCACCAGCTCCGTGCAGGCCGGCCCGGCCGCTCCATGCAGGGCTGCAGCTGGTGCATGGGGGCAGCAGCTGCGCAGGGGGAGCCGGCCCCTTGCTCAGGCCACACGTTCCCACGTGGCCCCATGGGCACCCCCCTGCACCCCGAATGCCCCCATAGAGCCCCCGCGCCCGCTCCCCTGCTCGCCCCCATGCCCCGCTCTGTGCCCCCATGCCCCCCTATGTACCCCACGCTCCAAGCGCCCTCTGCCCCATGCAGCCCCCCAGGAGCCCCAGGAGCCCCAGTGCGGCAGGGCCGGTGCAGCCCGAGCTCCCCAAAAACCAGAGCGCCCGGAGCCCCTGCGCCAGCGCCTGCTGTGGCGCCCGCTCCCCTCGTCCTGCTCCTCCTCCGCTTTGGGAAGCAGCGCGGACGCCGGCGCCAAGGCTCCGCACACGCTTTATTCTGCACAGAGTCGAACTCCGGGTCGGGACGGAGGGCTCGGTGCGGCCGGGATGGATGCACACGTGCAGCGCGATGCAGCGCAGGCCCCTCTGCAGCGGGGCCGCCCCTGCACCCTGCTGGGCTGGCAGCAGCCTCCAGACACCAAAGTGCTGCCGGGATGAGGGTGCTCCAGGAGGGACCGCGGGGTTCCCGGGGGGAATGGGGGCTCGCAGGATGCTCCGGGGTGGAGGGATGGGGGCGAGGGGGCTCCGGGGTGTGTGGGTGCTTGCAGGGGGGACGTGGGTGCTCCGGACAATGTGGGTGCCTCCAGCAGAGCAGGAGGGTGCAGGGTGCATGGGGACAGGGCGCCCCGTCCCACCGGGCTCTGCCCCGTGCCCAGCGTGGAGGGACCTGCACCCGTGTCCGCGCCGCAGCGTGCAGCAGCAGCGCCGGCTTGCAGGGGCTGCAGCCGCTGCGGTGCCCGGCTCTGGGGCCGCTGCAGGGCGCTGCCCCCGGGCCCGGCTTTGCAGAGCTGCCCGTGTCCCCAGGGCGCCGCGGGGAGCGGGGCTCAGCCGTAGCTGTGCGGGCTGTGCGGGTTCATGGGCGACGAGTCCTGGCGGCCCGACTGGCCCACGAGCTGCCACAGGCGGTGGCTGAGGTTCTGCACCTGGCACGTGCCCAGCACGCAGCCCACGCGCAGCAGCGGCGCCGGCCGCAGCCGCCCGCCCAGGTGCCGCCGGCCCCGCGGGGCCCCGGGGCGCCGCGCCGGGAGCCGCGGGATGGGGTTGGGATGGGGCCGTGGCCGGTGCTGCGGATGGTGCCGCAGGGCGAGACGTGGCCGGTGCCGCAGGGCGAGACGTGGCCGGTGCCGCGGCGCGCGCCGTGGATGCTGCCGCAGGGCGCGTTGGGGATGGTGCTGCAGGGCGCGATGCAGCCCGTGGCGCAGGGCGGGCAGCGGGTGCTGGGGGCCGCCGGGCGCCCCGGGTGGCTGCAGCGCCGTCCGGGCACCGAGCAGCGGGCGCCGCGCGGCCGGGGAGGCTCCGCGGTCCGGGGGCTCCCTGCAAGAGAGCGGCAGGGTCAGCGCGGCCGGAGGCGCCGACGGAGGGAGGAGCGGAGGGAGGAGGAGGAGGAGGAGGAGAGGCCGCGGGAGGAGGCGGCAGCCGGGAAGCTGCTACCTGCAGCCGCACACGTACTCAGGCTGCCGGCAGGGGCGGCCGCTGCTGCAGCGCGGAGCAGCCGCTTCCACCCCGCGGAGCCGCCGGCCCCGGGCCCCACGGAGCGGCCACCGCGCGGGACGGGAGAGTCCCCAGCCCCGCGCGCGTGGCTGCTGGGACCCCGCACACGCACGACATGCAATACCCTGCACACACATGATGTGCAATACCCCCCACACACACACGACGTGCAACCCCCTCGCACACGCATGATGTGCAATCCCCCCCGCACACGCACGACGTGCAATACCCTGCACACGCACGACATGCAATCCCCCCTGCACACGCACGACGCGCAATCCCCCCGCACACGCATGACGTGCAATCCCCCCGCACACGCACGACGTGCAATACCCTGCACACGCACGACGTGCAATACCCTGCACACGCACGACGCGCAATCCCCCCGCACACGCATGACGTGCAATCCCCCCGCACACGCACGACGTGCAATACCCTGCACACGCACGACGTGCAATCCCCCCGCACACGCACGACGTGCAATCCCCCCGCACACACACGACGCGCAATCCCCCCGCACACGCACGACGTGCCCGCGTGGCGTGCCCGTCCCGGTGTGCGCACACGCAGCACAGCACGCACACACCGCAGCCCCCGCACGCACCCGTCCCGCACTCGCCGCAGCCCCCATGTGCACGTGGCATCGCCGCGCAGCCGCAGGCCCCGCGCACCCGGCACCGTCCCCGTGTCCCCGGTGCGCACATGCCGCCGCACACCCCCCTGGATCGGTCCCGGGACCGGTGCAGCGGCACCGGAAGCGGAGCCAGGACGGCTCATCCCGGCGGGGTCGAGGCCGGACGGTGCTTGGCTGCGAGCCCCCAGGAATGGGGACGGAGGCCAAATTCCTCCGGCCCCTCGGGGACAGGAAACCCCCGCAGGGGCACGGCTGCCCCGGCCCCTTCCTGACCCTTGTTTACCGGAGGCAGCTGGTGCCCGGAAGCTCCAGGAGCTTCCCGGCCGGGGCGGCGCGGGATGCAGCTGCGGGACTTTCCGGCCCGCGGCCCCGCGGTGGCACCGCCTGCCAGCAGCGCGCGGGAAGGCCGGGAATCGCCGCGCCGCCTTCCCGCAGCCCCGGAGTTCCCCTCGCTCCCGCCTTGTCACCCGTCCAGCTCCCGGTCCCCCTGCCCGGCCGGGGCCCTGCGCACGGCTGGACGCGGGACCCGGCCCGGCACCCCCAGCCCCGGTGTCGCCTTGTGCGCCCGCGGCGCCGCAGACACGCGAGCGGCGGAGCAGGCGGCTGCGGCGGCAGGCAGCGCCTCGAGGGGATCCCTGCACCTCCGCGCGGCCCCTCCGACACGCACACGCCCTCCCCGCAGCACGCAGGCACCCGGCATGCACCGTGGCATGCATTGCAATGTGCATCGTGGCACGCACGGCAGCGTGCACCGCGGGGACACACGCAGGCACCCGGCGCGCACCACGGTGTGCATGGCAGCGCGCGTGGCAGCGTGCACCACGGGGACACTTGCAGCACCCAGTGCACACCGTGGCATGCATGGCAGCGTGCACCACTGCACCCCTGGACCGCCGTGCGGGGAGACACCCAAGAAGGGTGGCGATGGCTGGAGCAAGGGGAAAACAGATGGACACCAACGTGTGCATGGATGTGGCCCAGGAGAGGCTGGCAGCAGGACACAGGGCTCCTGGGAAGGAGGCCAGGGCAGCCAGGTGTGGAGTCCCGCTCCGCTGGGCCAGGGCTACGCGTGGGGCCGGTCCCCAACCCAGGGCAGGACACGGAGACTCTGCCCTGCACAGGGACAAGGCTGCCTCCCACGCAGGCCTTGGTCCTCCGGGGTGCTGGGCTGCGCCCTGGGCACGGGGTGCCCGCGTGTCCTATGCTGGGTGCCGGGGCAGCCCCTCACCGGGGCGTCGGGGCGGACGTGCCGCGGTGCAGGGCAGGCGGCTGCCTCACCTGTGCTTGGGCGAGCGCCCTGCGGGCAGGGGCCGGCAGCCGGGCAGCTCCAGCAGACACAGCACCAAGCTGATGCAACCCAGCGCAAGCGGCGCCGCCGCTCTCATGGCCGGGCCGGGGCTGCGAGAGAGGAGAAGGGCTCAGGGCTCCGAGCTCAGGGCTCATCACGGGGCACTCGAGACCCTGCACCGGAGCCGACCCGTCCACCTGCCCCGGGCCCCGGAGCACCGCTGCCCCGGGCTGCCCCTGCCCCCCGGCTGCCCCTGCCCTCCGGCTCCCCCTGTCCCCGGCTGCCCCGGGCCGCGGTGCCCCGGAGCGCCCCTTTCCCGATCCGTCCCGCAGCCCCCCGGCCGTTCCGTCCCCGCCGCCCCCGGGCCGTCCCCGCCGCCCCGACGAGCAGCCCGGTTCGGGGCTCCCCGCTCGGCCCGCGCCGCCCGCGGCTCCCGGCCCCGGGGGTCTCGGCACGGCTCTCCCGGGGGTCCCGGTCCGCACAGCCCCTTCCCGACCCCGGCTCCCCCGCTCCGGGGCGCCCCATCCCTGCGGTCCCCGTCGGTGCGCCCGGTCCCCGTCGGTGCCCGTCCCGTTCCTGCCCGCGCTCCCGCGGGCCCTACCTGTGCGCGGGCCGGAGCCGGGGCTCCCGCGGGTCCCGGCGCCGCTGCTCTCCGCTGCTGCGGCGGCTCCGCTCCGGCCGCGCCTCGGGATCGGGATCAGGATCGGAGCCGGCTCCGCCGCGACCGGGGCTGGAGCCGGGATCGAGGCTGAGGCCGGAGCCGGGATCGGAGCGGTTCCCAACCTCGGAGCCGGAGCCGGGATCGGAGCGGGAGCCGGGATCGGAGCGGGAGCCGGGATCGGAGCGGGAGCCGGGGCAGTTGCTGCGATCGGAGCGGGAGCCGGGGCAGTTGCTGCGATCGGAGCGGTTCCCAACCTCGGAGCCGGAGCCGGGCTCGGCGCTGGAGCGGGGCCGGGCGCTCTCCCCGCCCGGCCCGGGTTATATCGCGGCGCCCGGCGCGGCCCGGCCCGGCCCGGCAGGAGGAGCCGCGCGGCCGCGGGAGGAGCCAGCGCCGCGGGGCAGCCCGGCCCGGCCCGGCCCGGCCCCGCTTCCCTCCCGGCCCCGGAGCCCCGGCCCGGGACCTCTGCCCGTTGCCGCCTGCGCCGGGAGCCCCGGACCGCCCGCCTGTCTCTCCAGCCCCGCTCCCCTGGGGCCTCGGCCCGGTCCCCAGCGGGGGCGGACGGGGGAAACCCGTCACCGGGGCTGGGATGGGGCTGGGAGAAGCCCCCCGGGCCGGGATGGCACCGGATGGGGAATCCCGGGCGCTGAATGGGGGCCGTTGCTGCACCAGGCTCTGCGAGGCCGGGAGCTGCATGGGACTGTGCCCATCCCCGCGGTGTCCCGCTCGCAGCAGTGCACGCTCCTGGCAGTGCCCACTCCCGGCAGTGCACACTCCCGGTAATGCACTCTCCCAGCAGTGCACACTCCTGGCAGTGCACACTCCCGGCAGTGTCCACTCCTGGCAGTGTGCACTCCCAGTGCTGCACGCTCCTGGTGTTGCACGCTCTCAGCAGTGTGTGCTCCCAACAGCCCGTGCTCCCACCAGTGCACACTCCCAACACTGCTCCCAGCATTGCTCTCTCCCGGCAGTGCACACTCCTAGCATTGCATACGCCTGGCAGTGCACACTCCCGGCAGTGCACACTCCTGGCAGTGCACACTCCTGGCGGTGCAAACTCCCTGCATACTCCTGGCAGTGCACACTCCTGGCAGTGCACACTCCCGGCAGTGCACACTCCTGGCAGTGCATGCTCCCAGCAGTGCACCTTCCCGGCCAGGTTGCCCTTCACTCTGGCTCGCAGGCTGCTCCCCACTTCCTAGGGACAGTGGTGCCAGGGTGGGAGGTGAGCCTGGCCCTGGTGGGTCACAGCTGTGGTGGCACGGCGTTGAGTGCACTGCAGCACGGGGCAGTGCATGGTTGAGCACCCTGCAGCACTGGGCAGCAGGCAGGTGAGCGCACTGCAGCACGGGGCAGCACAGGAGCACACTGCAGCACATGGCAGCAGGTGGGTGCATGCACTGCAGCACGGGGCAGTGAGCGGGCAAGTGCACTGCAGCACCGGGCAGTGCATGGTTGAGTGCACTGCAGCACAGGGCAGCAGGCGAGCACACTGCAGCATGGGGCAGCAGGTCAGCGAGCACACCGCAGTACAGGGCAGTGCATGGTTGAGCACACTGCAGCAGGTGGGTGCGTGCACTGCAGCATGGGGCAGTAAGTGGGCAAACACAGTGCAGTGCAGGGCAGTGCATGGTTGAGTGCACTGCAGCACGGGGCAGCAAGCAGGCGAGCGCACTGCAGCACGGGGCAGTGCATGGTTGAGTGCACTGCAGCACGGGGCAGCAGACAAGCACACTGCAGCGCATGGCAGCAGGTCAGCGAGCACACGGCAGTACAGGGCAGTGCATGGTTGAGCACACTGCAGCAGGTGGGTGCATGCACTGCAGCACGGGGCAGCAGACAAGCACACTGCAGCGCATGGCAGCAGGTCAGCGAGCACACCGCAGTACAGGGCAGTGCATGGTTGAGCACACTGCAGCGCATGGCAGCAGACGGGTGCATGCACTGCAGCACGAGGCAGCAGGCGGGTGCGTGCACTGCAGTGGGGGGCAGAGGGGCCCGTGGGCACTGCCGGAGCGGCCGCCTTCCCCCCCCCGTCCCGCCGCCCCCCCCAGTCCTCGGCGCCGCGGGCCGGGGCCTCCGCGTGCTCCGAATCGCTGGGATTCCTCCGCATCAGGAGGACACAAAGGCCCCGGTGCGGGGCGGCCGCGGCACCCGAGCGGCGCCGGGGTGCGGGCCGCGGGGCCGCGGTCCCTCCGCTCCGTCCGCCGCGTGTCCGCGCTCACCGGCGCTGCCGGAGGGCCCTCAGGAACGGCCGTCCCGTGCGGCACCCTGCGCTCGGGTGCTGCCTCGGTGCTGGTGCCCGGTGAAGCGAGCGGGTGCCGCAGGGAGCGGGCGGCAGTGCGGGGATGCGCTGCGGGGCACGGGGCTGCAGGGGACGGGAATGCAGCTGCAGGGGATGGGAATGGAGCTGCAGGAGACGGGAATGGAGCTGTAGGGGACGGGAATGCAGCTGCAGGGGACGGGAATGCAGCTGCAGGGGACGGGCACAGAGCTGCAGGAGACGGGAATGGAGCTGCAGGAGATGGGCACGGGATGCAAGGGATGGACACGGAGCTGCAGGGAAGAGGAATGGAGGTACAGGAGATGGGAATGGAGCTGCAGGAATGGGAATGGAGCTGCAGGGGACAGGCACGGTGCTGCAGGGACGGGCAGGGTGCTGCAGGGACGGGCACGGTGCTGCAGGGACGGGCAGGGTGCTGCAGGGGACGGGAATGGAGCTGCAGGGAATGGGCATGCAGCTGCAGGGAATGGGAATGGAGCTGCAGGGGACGGGCACAGAGCTGCAGGGATGGGCACGGTGCTGCAGGGGACGGGAATGGAGCTGCAGGGAATGGGCATGGAGCTGCTGGAACGGGCACGGAGCTGCAGGGACAGGGATGGAGCTGCAGGGGACGGGAATGGAGCTGCAAGGGGTGGGAATGGAGCTGCAGGAGATGGTCATGGAGCTGCAGGGAATGGGAATGGAGCTGCAGGGAATGGGCATGGAGCTGCAAGGGGTGGGAATGGAGCTGCAGGAGATGGGCATGGAGCTGCAGGGATGGGCACGGAGCTGCAGGGACAGGGATGGAGCTGCAGGGGACGGGAATGGAGCTGCAGGGAATGGGAATAGAGCTGCAAAGGATGGGAATGGAGCTGCAGGGACAGGCATGGAGCTGCAGGGACGGGTACAGTGCGCCCTTGCCCAGCGGCCCCTATGGCCCTGACTGCTGCCACCACCCTGCCTGTGCCACTCTGCCCGTGCCATCCTGCCAGGCCACCCTGCCCTGTCACTCTGCCCATGCCACCCTGCCTGCGCAATCCGGCTGTGCCACCCTGCCCGTGTCACCCTGCTGCCGCCACCCTGCCCGCACCATCCTGCCCTGCCACCATCTTCCCGTGCTCTCTGCCACGTCATTCCAGCCAGGCCACCCTGTGGTGCCACCCTGGCTGTCACCCTGCCCGCGCCAGACCCCGGGGGGGGGGTGCTGTGGGGGGGCACAAACCCCATGGGCTCCGAAGCCCGGGGGGGTCCTGGGGGGGGCGGATCCGTGCGGGGAGGGGGGGTCCATGCAAGGAGGGTCATGGGGGGGGGCGTCCTACGGGGGTCCTGGGGGGGGTCCCGAGGGGGCGGGGCTTTCTGCAGGAGGCGGGGCCCTGCAGGAGGGACTCCTTCGGGGGGGATTCCCGTGCGGGGGGGGGGCCGTGCAGGGGGTCCCAGGGGAGGTCCCGGGGGGGCCGTAGGGGGGGCAGGAGGGGGAGGGGCCCTACAGGAGGGATTCCCGGAGGGGGGATTCCCGTGCAGGGGGGGCCGTGTAGGGGGTCCCGGGGGGGCGGAGCTCTCTGCAGGAGGGGGGGCCCTGCAGGACGGATTCCTTTGCGGGGGGGGGATTCCCGTGCAGGGGGTCCCGGGGGGGCGGTGCTTTCTGCAGGAGGGGGGGGGCCCTGCAGGACGGATTCCCTGGGGGGGGGGATTCCCGTGCAGGGGGGGCCGTGCAGGGGGTCCCGGGGGGGCGGTGCTTTCAGCAGGAGGGGGGGCCCTGCAGGACGGATTTCCTGGGGGGGGGATTTCGTGTGGGGGGGCCGTTGGGGGGGGTCGGTGCAAGGGGGTCCCGTAGGATCCCTGCGGGGGGGGGGCAGTTGGGGTGCGCCCCCCCCCCCGGGCCGCCGCGCTGGGGGCGAGCCCCGCCCCCGCCGCGGCCCCGCCCCCTTCCCCGCCCCCTCGCGGCGCGCCCAATGGCGCGGCGGCGGCGGCGCATGCGCAGCGCGGCGGCCGGGCCGGGCCGGGCCGCGCCGGGCCGGGCGTTGCGCGGCGAGGCGGCCAAGATGGCGGCGGCGGCGGCGGCGCGGCGGCGGGCGGGGCTATGAGCGGCGCGCGGGGGGCCCGCCATGGCGCGCCTCGCCGACTACTTCGTGCTCGTGGGCTACGACGGCGACAAGCGCGGTGAGACCGGGGGGGCGGCGGGGGCGGCGCGGTCACCGCGGCGGGGGGAGGGGAGGGGCGGCCGTTGGCGGGGGGGGGGCCGCGCGCGCGGCTGTGGGGCCGGCCGCGTCGCGCGTGGGGCCGCGCCGCGCTGTGCGGACACCCCCCGCCCGCTGCCGTGTCACGCGTGGGGCCGCGCCGCCGTGTCCGGACATCCCCCCCGCCCGCTGCCCCCCACGGACGCGTCACGCCCCGCGTTGTGTGGACACCCCCCCCCCCCCCCCCCCCCCCCCGCGGCCACGTCGCGCGCGGGGCCGCCCCGCGCTCTCCGAACACCCCCCGTCCCCGCCGGCCCTGCCCGCCCCGCCGCGGTTTCGGTTAATGCAGGAAGTTGTTGCGGCTCCGCCGGCCGCTCCCGGCGCTGCCCGCGGATGGGGGCGGCGGGACGGGGCCGCCCCCGCGCCCGGAGGCCTCGTGCCGGGGCCCGGGCTCTGCGGGGACCCTCCGCGGCCCGGCCCGGCCTCCTGGGCCCTGCGCGGCGCCGAGGCCCGGCCCGGCTCGGCTCGGGACATGGCCCTGTGCGGCGGCGGCTCCGGGGCCACGGGCTGCCCGCGGCAGCGGGGCCAGCGACGCGGGGCTGTCCGGGGCCGCAGGGGGGTATTCGGGGCTCGCGACACAGGGGGGTATTTGGCGCTCGCCGTGGGGTATTTGGCGCTCGCCACGGGGGTATTTGGCGCTCGCCGCGGGGGCCGTTCTCGCGCTGAGCCGGCTCTCGGCCGGGCGGAGGGGTCGGCGCTGCCGCCAGCTCTGGTGTCGCGGCGCCGGGCGCTGCGCAGGGGGCACCGTCATGCGGGGGATGTCTCGCCCGTGCGCGGGCCAATGTCTCATAGCGGCAGCACCGACACGGAGTGGTCTGGGAGCAGGCCGGGCTGCGGCGTGGGTCGGAACGCGGTGCCAGGATGGAGCTGCAGGATCCCGGGAATGCGGTGCCCAGAATGGAGCTGCAGGATCCCGGGAACGCGGTACCAGGATGGAGCTGCAGGATCCCGGGAACGCGGTACCAGGATGGAGCTGCAGGATCCCGGGAACGCGGTGCCCAGGACGGAGCTGCAGGATCCCGGGAACGCGGTGCCCAGGACGGAGCTGCAGGATCCCGGGAACGCGGTGCCCAGGACGGGAACTGCAGGATGCCGGGAACGCGGTGCCCAGGACGGGAACTGCAGGATCCCAGGAACGCGGTGCCCAGGACGGGAGCTGCAGGATCCCGGGAACGCGGTGCCAGGACGGAGCTGCAGGATCCCGGGAACGCAGTGCCCAGGATGGAGCTGCAGGATCCCGGGAACGCGGTGCCCAGGATGGAGCTGCAGGATCCCGGGAACGCGGTGCCCAGGACGGAGCTGCAGGATCCCGGGAACGCGGTGCCAGGGCGGGAGCTGCAGGATCCCGGGAACGCGGTGCCCAGAATGGAGCTGCAGGATTCTGGGAACGCGGTGCCCAGGACGGAGCTGCAGGATCCCGGGAACGCGGTGCCAGGACAGGAGCTGCAGGATCCCGGGAACGCGGTGCCCAGGACGGAGCTGCAGGATCCCGGGAACGCGGTACCCAGGATGGAGCTGCAGGATCCCGGGAACGCGGTGCCCAGGATGGAGCTGCAGGATCCCGGGAACGCGGTGCCCAGGACGGAGCTGCAGGATCCCGGGAACGCGGTGCCAGGATGGAGCTGCAGGATCCCGGGAACGCGGTGCCCAGGATGGAGCTGCAGGATCCCGGGAACGCGGTGCCAGGATGGAGCTGCAGGATCCCGGGAACGCGGTGCCAGGATGGAGCTGCAGGATCCCGGGAACGCGGTGCCAGGACGGGAGCTGCAGGATCCCAGGAACGCGGTGCCCAGGATGGAGCTGCAGGATCCCGAGAACGCGGTGCCAGGATGGAGCTGCAGGATCCCGAGAACGCGGTGCCCAGGATGGAGCTGCAGGATCCCGGGAACGCGGTACCAGGATGGAGCTGCAGGATCCCGAGAACGCGGTACCAGGATGGAGCTGCAGGATCCCGAGAACGCGGTACCCAGGATGGAGCTGCAGGATCCCGGGAACGCGGTACCAGGATGGAGCTGCAGGATCCTGGGAACGCGGTACCCAGGATGGAGCTGCAGGATCCCGGGAACGCGGTGCCCAGGATGGAGCTGCAGGATCCCGGGAACGCGGTGCCAGGATGGAGCTGCAGGATCCCGGGAACGCGGTGCCAGGGCGGGAGCTTCAGGATCCCGAGAACGCGGTGCCAGGATGGAGCTTCAGGATCCCGAGAACGCGGTGCCAGGATGGAGCTGCAGGATCCCGGGAACGCGGTGCCAGGATGGAGCTGCAGGATCCCGGGAACGCGGTACCCAGGATGGAGCTGCAGGATCCGGGGAACGCGGTGCCAGGATGGAGCTGCAGGATCCCGGGAACGCGGTGCCAGGATGGAGCTTCAGGATCCCGAGAACGCGGTGCCAGGACGGAGCTGCAGGATCCCGGGAACGCGGTGCCAGGACGGAGCTGCAGGATCCCGGGAACGCGGTACCCAGGATGGAGCTGCAGGATCCCGGGAACGCGGTACCAGGATGGAGCTGCAGGATCCCGGGAACGCGGTGCCAGGATGGAGCTGCAGGATCCCGGGAACGCGGTGCCAGGACGGAGCTGCAGGATCCCGGGAACGCGGTACCCAGGATGGAGCTGCAGGATCCCGGGAACGCGGGTACCAGGATGGAGCTGCAGGATCCCGGGAACGCGGTGCCAGGATGGAGCTGCAGGATCCCGAGAACGCGGTGCCAGGATGGAGCTGCAGGATCCCGGGAACGCGGTGCCAGGACGGAGCTGCAGGATCCCGGGAACGCGGTGCCAGGACGGAGCTGCAGGATCCCGGGAACGCGGTGCCCAGGACGGAGCTGCAGGATCCCGGGAACGCGGTGCCAGGATGGAGCTGCAGGATCCCGGGAACGCGGTGCCCAGGACGGAGCTGCAGGATCCCGGGAACGCGGTGCCAGGATGGAGCTGCAGGATCCCGGGAACGCGGTGCCAGGACGGAGCTGCAGGATCCCGGGAACGCGGTACCAGGATGGAGCTGCAGGATCCCGGGAACGCGGTGCCAGGACGGAGCTGCAGGATCCCGGGAACGCGGTACCCAGGATGGAGCTGCAGGATCCCGGGAACGCGGTACCCAGGATGGAGCTGCAGGATCCGGGGAACGCGGTGCCAGGATGGAGCTGCAGGATCCCGGGAACGCGGTGCCAGGATGGAGCTGCAGGATCCCGGGAACGCGGTACCAGGATGGAGCTGCAGGATCCCGGGAACGCGGTGCCAGGATGGAGCTGCAGGATCCCGGGAACGCGGTACCCAGGATGGAGCTGCAGGATCCCGGGAACGCGGTGCCAGGACGGAGCTGCAGGATCCCGGGAACGCGGTGCCCAGGATGGAGCTGCAGGATCCCGGGAACGCGGTGCCCAGGATGGAGCTGCAGGATCCCGGGAACGCGGTGCCCAGGACGGAGCTGCAGGATCCCGGGAACGCGGTGCCAGGACGGAGCTGCAGGATCCCGGGAACGCGGTACCCAGGATGGAGCTGCAGGATCCCGGGAACGCGGTGCCCAGGATGGAGCTGCAGGATCCCGGGAACGCGGTGCCCAGGACGGAGCTGCAGGATCCCGGGAACGCGGTGCCAGGATGGAGCTGTAGGATCCCGGGAACGCGGTGCCAGGACGGAGCTGCAGGATCCCAGGAACTGCCAGCGCCCTGGCGCTCTCCAGCGCGGATGTGCCGGTGCCGCCCGCTCCGCTCCGTGTCCCGGCCGCTCCGTGTCCCGTCTGCTCCGCTCCGGGTCCCGTCCGCTCCGGGTCCCGTTTCCCCACCCTGGCAGCGCCTCCCCCCGCTCGGCTCCCTCCTGGGGTGGCACCAGCAGGAAGGGCCTGCGGCTCCGGCTGCCTCCGACCCGCGGCCCCGAGCGGGGCCCGAGGGAGGATGAGGAGGAGGAGGGCCCCGCCGTGAGGAAGGCAGCGGGGCCGGTGGGAGCTCAGGGATCAGTGGGGTTGTTCCTCGGGATCCCTGCTGGCGCCGCCGTCCCGCTCCTCGGGATCCCAGTGTCACCATCCCGCTCCTCGGGATCCCATTGTCACCATCCCGCTCCTCGGAATCCCATTGTCGCCATCCCGCTCCTCGGGATCCCGGCTGGTACCACCATCCCGCTCCTCGGGATCCCAGTGTCGCCAACCCGGCACCGCTGTTCCTCTCCTCGGTATCCCTGCTGGCACCGTCCCGCTCCTTGGGATCCCAGTGTCACCATCCCACCACTGTTGTCCCGCTCCTCGGGATCCTCTTGTCACCATCCTGGCGCCGCCGTCCCACTCCTCGGGATCCCAGCACCACCATCCCAGCCCCCGCTGGAGTGCGTCCTGTCGGAGGAGCCTCTCGCTGTGCCTGGATGCTCCGAGCGAACGACTCCGTGTCCCGGAGCTGCCGTTCCCGCGGCAGGGACGGGCCCTGTGCCTGCGCGCGCGTCCGCCGCTCTGTGTCCCGCTCGTTCCGTCATTCCCTGTGACCGGCCGTTTGCAGCCTGTCCCGCTCGTTCTGTCGTTCCCTGTGACCGGCCGTTTGCAGCCTGTCCCGCTCGTTCCGTCATTCCCTGTAACCGGCTGTTTGCAGCCTGTCCCGCTCGTTCCGTCGTTCCCTGTACCCGGCCGTTTGCAGCCTGTCCCGGTCGTTCCGTCATTCCCTGTGACCGGCCGTTTGCAGCCCCTGGGCTCCGCTGTCCCTGGAAAGGGCCGCGCGGCCAAGGCAGGGCCCGGGATCCTCCCTGTCCTTTGGAGCGCCCCGGCCTTGGGAGGGGAGAGGCTCCCAGAGCGCTCCCGGGAGCTCCCGCCATGGAAACGCCCTTGGAATGGGGCTCCAAGCTCCGGCGGCCGCTTCCCGCGGTGTCCCGGCCCTGCCAGCCGCCACCCCGGGCTTGGCGAGCCCGGAGCAGCGCGGAGGGAAGGCCGGAGGCGGCCGTGGATCCTGCGGTGCCAGGGCCTGGGAACAGCCCTCGGCCCCGGGGTTCCGTGAGGCCCCTTGGACCAAGGGTTCCCTGGAGCCCCTCGGTCCAAATGTTCCGTGGAGCCCCTCGGTCCCAGGGCTCGGTGGCCCCAGGCTGCCCCTGCTTTGCTCCCGTTTGCTCCTTCCCACCGCAGCCTTTTCCAGAGCCGTGCGCCAGGCTGCTGCTCCGGCCCTCTGGGGTCCCCTCTGCTTTTGCCCCTGGTCCGTGCCCATGCGGGGCAGCGGGTCCGGTCGGTGCCCACGGTGATGAACCCTGCGGTGCCCCGAGCCCCGTGCGGGGGTCCCGGAGCCCCTGCGGTGCCGCGGGCTCTGCCGCTCGCTGCTCTGTTCCAAGCGCAGGTGGCTCCCTGGGCGAGCGGGAAGCGTCCCGGGAGTGCGTGGAGGGGATGTGAGCACCGAGCCCGTGTGCTTGGAGAGCCGGGAGCGCGTGGAGGGGATGTGAGCACCGAGCCCATGTGCTTGGAGAGCCGGGAGCGCGTAGCGGGAGCCGGGAGAGTGTGGAGGGAGCTGGGAGACCGGGGAGAGTGTGGAGGGGGTGTGAGCACTGACCCTGTGCACTTGGAGAGCCGGGAGCGCATGGTGGGAGCCGGGAGAGATGGGAGTGCGTGGTGGGAGCTGGGAACACCCAGTGCTGGCCCTGGGAGAGCCGGGAGCACCGAGCGCCGGTGTTGGGAGAGACGGGAGCGCACGACGGGAGCCAGGAGCACCCAGTGCTGGTGCCGGGAGAGCCGGGAGCGCATGGCAGGAACCGGGAGGGACGGGATCGCCTGGCGGGAGCCGGGAGCGCCCAGCGCTGGTGTTGGGAGAGCCAGGAGCATGTGGCGGGAGCTGGGAGCGCTTGGCAGGAGCCGGGAGAGCTGGGAGTGTGTGGTGGGAACCAGGAGCGCCCAGCACTGGTGCTGGGAGAGCCGGGAGCGCATGGCAGGAGCCGGGAGCACCCAGCGCTGGTGCTCAGCAGGAGCCGGGAGCGCCGACCCTGCGCACTGGGCGCAGCAGGAAGCCCTGGGCGCTGCTCGCGCCGCGGTCGCTGCTCCCTGCGCTGCCGCCCGCCGCGGGGGCAGGTCCCTGTTCCCTGCACTGCCGCCCGCAGCGGTGGCAGGTCCCTGTTCCGTGCGCTGCCGCCCGCCGCGGGGGCAGGTCCCTGCTCCCTCCGGCCACCGCTTCTCCGCAGCCCCCCGTTCTGCTTCCTGTCGCTGCTGGTACCCACGTCGGGCGACGCGCGGAACCCGCGGCGGCTCCGGGCGGCCCCCGCGCGCTCGCCCGGGGTTTCGTTTCCGCAGGAGCCGCGCCGGGGGCGACGCCGCTGCGACGGGTGCGGGTCCGGCACGGTGCAGAGCGCTCCGCGGTGGAAACCCCCTGGACAGCCCTGGAGAGCCCTCGGGGCCGCAGGATCCCTGCGCTGCCGTCCCGGGCGCCGTTCCCTGCCCCGGCCCGCGTGCTCCCCGCGCGCTGCAGGAAGCACCGGTGTAAAACACACGGTGTAAACAGGGCTCTTGAACCGTTACCAGGCTCTTGTTCACCGCCGGGGAGGGTGCTGCAGGTTTCGTGTGTTTCGTTTCTCGTTCTTTGCTTTGCATTTGTCTCAGCTCGAGCAGCAAAGCTGAACACTTGTCTTCTGTGGGTTTTGTCTTGCGCTTCCGAACGCTGCTCTGCTGGATCGGAAAGTGGCGGCAGTTTTACAGAAGTTCCAAGCAAGGCAGAAGCAAAGGCCAAGGGCCCGGGCTTGCGCCTTGCAGGGCCCGGGCTGCTCCTTGCAGGGCCCGGGCTGCGCCTTGCAGGGCCCGGGCTGCTCCTTGCAGGGCCCGGGCTGCTCCTTGCAGGGCCCGGGCTGCGCCTTGCAGGGCTCGGGCTGCGCCTTGCAGGACCCGGGCTGCGCCTTGCAGGGCTCGCGGGCGCTGCAGGTCGGGGCCGCGGGCCGTGCCGCATGCAGGGGGCGCAGGGCCATGCGCCAGGACCCGCGGGCGCTGCGGCAGGGTCACCGCGCTGGGCTTTGGGCGCAGCTGGGATGGGCCCGGCCTCTGAATATCCGTGGACTTCGGGAGCGGGTGTCGGATGGAGCAATGGGAGCACCTGGGGCAGAGGTCCCTGCGGCTCCGGGAGCGCCTCTCCGTATCCAGAGGGTCTGAGCGCTCCCGGCTCTCAGCGGGTGGAACGGGGCACGGAGACGTGCTGGATGTGCAGCATGCAGGACGCAGCGTGTTGGGCAGCGCAGCCAGGCTGCGGGGTAGCGCGCGGGGCGCAGCGTGTGGGACGGCGCAGCAGGGCCATGCGGCAGCGCGTGCAGCACAGCGTGTTGGCACGGGGCAGCAGGGCCATGCGGCAGCGCACGCGGTGCAGCACGTTGGTGCAGCAGGGCCGCAGGGCGGCACTCGGGGCGCGCGGAAGCTGCGGGCGGCGAGCGGGGAGCCCTGCAGCGGGGGCGGCGTTCAGTAACCCCGTTACTGCCCCCGCGGCGCCAGGACCCTGCGGCGTTTGGGGCTCCTGGCCGGGACGGTCACCGCGGAGGTGGCTCCTGCCCGGGACACGGGGCTGCTCCGGAGACCCCACGTGGTGCCGAGTGCCAAACCCGGCTGCAGGTGGACAGTGCAGGGAAAGGCCAGGACAGGCCGGGGCTGCGGGGGCTGCAGCGCTGCATGGCCGGGAGGCAGCGCGTGGAGCTGAGGCTGGGGCTGCAGAGGCTGCATGGCTGGGAGGCAGCATGTGGAGCGGAGGCCGGGGCTGCGGGGGCTGCAGCGCTGCATGGCCAGGAGGCAGCGTGTGGAGCAGAGGCCGGGGCTGCGGGGGCTGCAGCGCTGCATGGCCGGGAGGCAGCGTGCGGAGCAGAGGCCGGGGCTGCGGGGCTGCAGCGCTGCATGGCCGGGAGGCAGCGTGTGGAGCGGAGGCCGGGGCTGCGGGGCTGCAGCGCTGCATGGCCGGGAGGCAGCGTGTGGAGCGGAGGCCGGGGCTGCGGGGCTGCAGCGCTGCATGGCCGGGAGGCAGCGTGTGGAGCGGAGGCCGGGGCTGCGGGGCTGCAGCGCTGCATGGCCGGGAGGCAGCGTGTGGAGCGGAGGCTGGGGCTGCGGGGGCTGCAGCGCTGCATGGCCGGGAGGCAGCGCGCGGAGCGGAGGCCGGGGCTGCAGGGGCTGCAGCGCTGCATGGCCGGGAGGCAGCGTGCGGAGCGGAGGCTGGGGCTGCGGAGGCCGCTCTGCTGATGCTCCCGCCTGCTCCCCTCGGCCTCCCCCGTGCAGGGCCGGGGGCTCCGGGGCTCCCAGGGTGCTGCCCCTCTTGGCGCCTCCCTGCCCCGGTCCCGCCGCGGAGGCGCTCGCGGTTCTGCCGTGCTGGGAGCTCCGGAGCAGCCGCGGGGAGGCAGGAAACGAGCGGCGGGGCAGGGAGCAGCCGTGGGCGGAAGAGCGACGCGGCCGCGGCGCGGGCGGGAGCGCGGGGGCGGCGGGGACGCGCGCGGAGGCCGCAGTGACGTGCAGGGAGGCCGCAGGGACATGCAGATGCCACGTTGACATGCGCGGAGGCCGCGTTGACATGCATGGAGGCCACAGGGACGCACGTGGAGGCCACAATGACATGCGCAGAGGCGGTGGGGATGCGTGCGGAGGCCACATTGATGTGCAAGGAGGCCGCAGGGATGCGCGGATGCCACGTTGACACACGCGGGGGCCGCAGGGACATGCAAGGAGGCCGCAGGGACTCATGCGGAGGCTGCGGTGACATGCGCAGAGGCCGTGGGGATGCGCGTGGAGGCCACAATGACATGCACAGAGGCTGCAGGGACATGCAGGGAGGCCGCAGGGACTCACGCGGAGGCCGCGGTGACACCCCCAGCGTGTTCCGAGCGCCGCCCCGTTCGGTTCCGGCCTCAGGATGAGCAGCCCCACTCCGTGCAGACGGTGGCGTCTGGACACGCGTCCCCAGGAGCCTGGGAGCACCCGGCCCGTCCCCAGCGGGGGACAAGGAGACGAGTGCGGGTGGCACCGACGCAGCCGCCGGCGGCTGCAGCTCCCTGCGCGCGGCTGCACCGCGGCGTCCTCGTGTCCGCGGGGCTGCGGGGACCCTGCCCGGGCACCTTGGGGGCAGCGGGGGCTCCAGCCGGGTTAGTGAGGAGACCTCGTTATAGGGCTGGGGGCGGCGCTGCTTTGTGCAGGAGGAGCGGGAGCGGGAGCTGGAGTGGGAGCAGGAGCGGGAGCAGGAGGGGGAACAGGAGCAGGAATGGGAGCTGGAGGGGGAGCAGGAGTGGGAGCCGGAACAGGAGCGGTAGATGGTGCGGGAGCTGGAGCGTTAGCTGAAGCGGGAGCCAAAGCAGGAGCCAGAGCCAGAGCAGAAGCAGGGGCCGGAGCGGGAGTGGGAGCCAAAGCAGGAGCGGGAGTGGGAATGGGAGCTGGAGCAGGTGCAGGAATGGGAGCTGGAGCTGGAGCGGGAGTGGGAATGGGAGTCGGAGCAGCAGCCGGAGTGCCTCCATCCCACCATGCATGCGCTGCCATGAGCGCAGCCCTGGCAGCTGCCACCGGAGCCCCGGGAGCTCCTGCTCCGACACAGCCCCGGAGCGAGGGGCAGCGGGAGGAGCGACCGCAGCACCCGGCTCCGGAGGAGGCCTCGGAGCGGAACCCGCCAGCTCCGCGCGGCGGCTCCACGGGAGGCTCCGAGCGGCGGCTCCGCGGGAGGCTCCGCGCGGCGGCTCCACGGAGCCCTGGACACCCGGCGTGGTGGGAGCTGCGGGTGCCTCAAAAACCCGGGGTGCTGGGGGCCGTGGGTGCCTGGGACACCCGGGGTGACGGGAGTGTGGGCAGGCAGTCCGTGTCGCGCCGTGTCACCCCGTGTCACCCCGTGTCACCCCGTGTCACACTTTCACAGCACGGAAGGCGCGTTGGGGGCTGTTCCCTGGCCCGTCCCTGTCTCCGCGCACGGTGCCGGCCGGAGCCGCGGTCGCGCGGAGCCGCCTGCGGGGCCCCGGGTTCCACCTGGGAGCCCCCGCTGCCCCGGGGAGCCTCCTGCTCCGTTATTCCAGCAGGCCGGTTCCAAGGGGAGCAGCAGCGTCCCTGGCCTCGCTCCTGCCGACGGGATCCGGGACGCTCCGGCTTCGCAGCGGCCGCCCGAGCCCGGCGCCCCGCCGGGATTTGCCGTTCGTTCCGGCACGGGGACGGCCGCAGCGCTCGGAGCTTCGGCCCCGCTCCGTGCGGGAGGGCGGGAGGAGGCTGCCGGTTCCCCGGAGCCGGGCCGACTGCGGAGCGCTGCCGACCGCTCCGGGGGGAGCGGGAGCGCCCGGATCCCGCTGCGTTCCGGCGGGAAGCAGGCGCGGGATGCCCTCGGCGCTGCACCCGGATCCTGCTGTGCTCTGAGGATCCCCATGTCCTTGTGCAGCTCCCTGGGCAGTGCTGGGATGCAGCGCGCTGCTCTGTTGGGATGCAGCGCGCTGCTCTGTTGGGATGCAGCGCGCTGGTGTCTCGGGATGCAGCGCGATGCAGCGCGCTGGTTTTGGGATGCAGCGCGCTGGTGTCTCGGGATGCAGCGCGCTGGTTTTGGGGTACAGTGCGCTGGTTTTGGGATGCAGTGCGCTGGTTTTGGGATGCAGCGCGCTGGTTTTGGGGTGCAGTGCGCTGGTTTTGGGATGCAGTGCGCTGGTTTTGGGATGCAGCGCGCTGGTTTTGGGGTGCAGCACGCTGCTCTCTCGGGATGCAGCACGTTGCTCTCTTGGGATGCAGCGCACTGGTTTTGGGGTGCAACGCGCTGGTTTTGGGGTGCAGCGCGCTGGTTTTGGGGTGCAGCACGCTGGTTTTGGGGTGCAACGTGCTGCTCTTTGGCAGCCGGTTCTGCAGCAGGTTGTGCTGCAGCGGCCACCTCCAGACTCTGCTCCGGGGAACTGCGAGCTCGGTGGGAATTCGGTGGCCTGCGGAATATCAGCGGGATGGGGCTGTTCTCAGCAGACACCGCTTCGCCCAGAGGAGCCGCTGCCTTTTCCCGGGAGGTGGGTTAGGAGCAGAGGGAGAGCGGGGAGGACACGGAGCGGGGCCGCGTCGCCGCTCCGCACCCAGCGCCGGGGAAGCTGCTGCTCCGGGTGGGCTCCGCAGCTCCGTGGGCTCCGACGGCTCCCGGCTGTGCGGAGGAGCCCGCGCACACGTGGACACACACGCCGATGGACACGCGGACGCGTGGACATGCACACCAATGGACACGTGCGCCCAGGGACACGCACACCTGCGGTGTGGGGTGCCGTGCAGGGTCCCTGCTCCGCAGTGCCTTGCGGGCAGCTCCAGATCGCCTTGCGGGGCAGAGCTCGGCGGGACTGCGGAGCCGCTCCGGATCACCGCGCGGGGCTGAGCTCGGCTCCCTGCTCCGGAGCCGCTCCGGATCACCGCGCGGCACCGAGCTCGGCTCCACGCTCCAGGCCCGCGTGCGTCTCCCCTGGCCGCGGTGCCGCCGCTCAGGGTCCCGGCCCCGCTGTCCCAGATTCCCTCCTCTTCCCTTCTCGGGTCTCATCGGGGTGTCTCCTCCATCTCCTCCTCCGCGGACCCCCCATGGGGTGAGCAGGACCCCGGCAGCGGCAGCAGGTGCCGGGCAGGCTTTGCAGAGCTGCTCCCGTTCCGAAGGAGGCTGCGTACGGACGTGCCCGTCGGGCCGAGCCGGGACCGCAGCGGGAGCAGCCTGCGGGTGGGAGCGTCCACAGGGACCAGGGCAGGAGTAACCCCAGGCACCCGCACGGACCAGGGGCCGACCCGCTGGAAAGCTGCTCCGGGAGAGGGATCTGGGAGTCCTGGGGGGCACCGAGTTACCCAGGAGGCAGCAACGGGCCCTCGTGGCCGGGAAGGGCTCCTGCGGGATCCAATGGGATCCTGCTGCAGCAGAGGGAGGGATCCTGCCCCTCTGCTCAGCCCTGCGGAGGCACCTGGAGCATCGGGGGCAGCTCTGGGCTCCCCAGGACAAGAGGGACCTGGAGCTGCTCGAGAGGGGCCAGCGCAGGGCCACGAAGGTGATGGAGGGACTGGAGCAGCCGTCATGTGAGGAAGGACCAAGCGAGCGGGGCCTGGTCAGCCTGGAGAGGAGCAGCCTGAGAGGGATCTGACCAGCATGGACAAGGACCTGAGGGGACAGTGTAGGGAGGATGGGGCCAAACTCTTGGGGGTGTTGGCCAGTGCCAGGACAAGGGCTCATGGGTGCAAGGTGAACCCCAGGCAGCTCCATGTCCGTGTGAGGAAGAACTTCCTTGGTGTGAGGGTGCCCGAGCCCTGGCACAGGCTGCCCAGAGAGGCTGTGGAGGCTCCTGCTCTGGAGATGTCCAACCGCCTGGATGGACCCTGTGCTCTGGGTGTCCCTGCTGGAGCAGGGCTGGACTGGGTGATCCCTGGGGGTCCCTGCAACCCTCAACTGTTCTGGCATGGATGAGTGGGTGGATGAATGGGTGGATGAATGGGTGGGTGGATGGGTGCCTTGCTGGGTGCCTGGATGGGTGGATAAATGGGTGGGTGGGTGGATGGGTGGGTGGATAGAGAGATGGGTGGGTGGGTGGGTAGATGGATCGATGGGTTGGATGGATAGATGGATGGGTGGATGGGTGGATGGATGGGTGGATAGAGAGATGGATGGGTGGGTGAGTGGGTGGTTGCATGGATGGATGGGTGGATGGATCGATGGGTTGGATGGATAGATGGATGGCTGGATGGGTGCGTGGATGGGTGGATAGAGAGATGGATGGATGGGTGAGTGAGTGGATGGGTGGATGGATGGATGGATGCGTGGATGGATGGGTGGGTAGATGGATGGATGAGCGCATAGATGGATGAGTGGATGGGTGGATGGATGGGTGGGTGGATGCTGAAGTGAGGAGGAACACTGGGTTTCCTGGCTGCTCTGCTTGAGAGGAGAGCCATCATTTCCATGTTGGTTGGGACATAGGCACGTGTCCCTCCCCGTGGTGACGGCGTCCCTCTCTCTGTTAGCTGTTGAACGGCGGTTTTGCCGTCCTGCGAGGAAGGGCAGCGGCAGGAGGCGGCTCCCGGTTGTGCCTGGGCCAGGCGGAGCGGCCCCGTGCGGGCGCCGGGCCCGGGCTGCGGTGTCGGACACAGGGAAGGGCTCCCGGAGCGCGAGGAGGAGGAGGAGGAGGCGGTGCCGGCCGGGCCTCCCGCGCCGCCCGTCGCGTCACCTCGCCGTCTCGTGACAGCTGGTGGCACCGCTCACGGCATCGCCCTGTTTGTGTGGCCGTCGTGCCGCGCGCCCGGATTGGCGCCTCGTAAATATAGCGCGGTGGGCAGGAGCGTCCCCGCCGCGCGGCTGCGGTGCCCGCGGGCGCCCACGGCCCTGCTGCTGCCGCCCTGCGCGGGGTGCCGGCTGCTTGTGGGCAGCACCGGGGTGTGCGGGGTGCAGGGGTGCTCGTGGGCTGGATGCACAGGGTGCCGGGTGCTTCTGCCCTGTGAGGAGAGGCTGAGGGAGCTGGGCCTGTTCAGCTGGAGAAGAGAAGGCTGAGAGGGGACCTGAGCAGTGTCTAGAAGTACCTCAAGGGAGGCAGTGAGGAGGATGGGGCGGCCTCTTTTCACTGGTGGCCACCGACACAACTAGAGGAAACGGCCACAAACTGAAACACCAAAAGTTCCACAGGAACTTAAGGAAAAATCCCTTCCCAGTGAGGGTGCCAGAGCACTGGAACAGGCTGCCCAGAGAGGTTGTGGAGTCTCCTTCTCTGGAGATCTCCAAACCCGCTTGGACGCAGTCCTGTGCCACGTGCTCTAGGTGACCCTGCGTGTGCAGGGCTTGGACTGGATGATCCCTACAGGTCCCTTCCAACCTTGAGCATTCTGGGATTCTATGATTCTATGCTTGTGGGATGCACAGGGTGCCGGGTTGCCCGTGGGCAGCACCAGGCTGTGTGGGGTGCCGGGATACTCATGGGATGCACAGGGTGCCGGGTGCTCACGGGCAGCACCGGGCTGCGCGGGGTCCCACAACCAGCAGCTCGTGGCCCCGTCGCCCCGTGCCCGTGCAGCTCTGCCCGGCCCCGGGTGCCACCGCACGGGAGCCGCCCTCAGGGCACCGCGTCCCTGCGCGGGGTCCCTCCGATGCCCCGGGTGTCCCTCGCTCCGGTGGCTGCCCGCGGGCGCCGCAGGTCGATGCCCGTGAGCACCCAGCGCTGCTCCACGTAGCAGAACCTGCTGACGCGACCTCGGCTTCCCGGCACGGAGCGGCCCTTGGCATCGCCCTCCCGCCGCGCGTCAGAGCAATCAGTGAGTTCCCGTCGAGCTGCCCGTGCCCGGGCGCAGTCCCAGGACGGTCCTTGTTCAAACACCCCACCCTGCCGCTTCCCGGCAGCTCCGAGCGCTCCCAGCGCGTGCCGAGGGACAGCGCTGGGCACAGCGCTGGGCACAGCGCTCGGCACGGGCCCGTCGCGCCGGGGCGGATGAGCCGCGTGAGCCCCGTTCCCTAAGAGCCGGTTCCTGGGGCTCGCGCGGTGCGGAGGCTGCGTCCGAACCCACCGCGCCGATTCCCGAGGCCGCGTCCGAACCCACCGCGCTGATTCCCGAGGCTGCGTCCGAACCCACCGCGCCGATTC